>NW_026935164.1:0-135000 GCF_032062105.1 Saccostrea cuccullata | reverse complement strand
TTTTGATCAACATCACAAAATTTATATAACTTGCCCAAACTGGCAGATGATGAAATAAGCAATTAAATGTTCTACTTTCCTATTTGTAAGCATTATGTGTTCAGTGGTAAGGAGCCTAATAGGATAGCATAAAAAAAAGAATGTACAAATGTTAATAATTGATTTATCAAATTTTTTTTTATTTCCTTCTCCTTCGGGACTTTTTTATTCTCATGTTCATAACTAAACCTAAACATAAAAAAATGCTGGCCTTATAATGAAGAAAGGGGCCTCTTTCAAAATAGATAATTTCAGGGCCGCTGGGTCAGGGGTACCAGGGGGGTACTTTGACTAAAAATAAATTAATGCTTTGAAATCTGCCCTTTGATAAGCAATGGTGCCTCTTTCAACATTTGTGAATTTCATGGCTTTTGGATTAAAACACGAACCAAATACAATCGCTGGAAAGTTGTTACATGATACTCAGGTGACCTATAAGGCCCGTGGGCCTCTTGTTATTATCCAGTCTTAATGGGCTTCAGTTTATCCAAACGTCAAAAACACTATGTTGACGGTGCGACCGTTAGGGCGAGAGCAGATACTTATCCAGTTTTCATTTTGATCGGGCTCGTCAAACCGCACGTGACATTTGGTGCGTATAAGACTCTGAAGTCGTATGCATGTTGCTTTACAAAACCGAAGCCTGAGAAGGGCTGATTTTAATGAATAACCGTTTTATTGACTATTTTTCTGCAACAAATTCGTTAAATCACATTATTTGTTTAACTTTTGATCTTATTCTCGCGAGAATGTTGCTTCAGCTTTTGTGTACGAAGCGATGCATTGTGGGTCCAAATTACTGCCAAAAAAAATGTATCGAATGATTGTGGCAGTGAAGAGTATCGCTTCGACGCTCTCTGCGTTCGCTAATATGTTGACAGTGCGACCGTTAGGGAGAGCGCAGACATCTATACTTATCCAGTTTTCATTTAGATCGGACTCGACAAAACGCACGTGACATTCGATGCATATAAGACTGTCGTCACTTGACGTCGTTTGCATGTTGCTTTACCAAACCGAAGCCTGAACAGGGCTTATGACTATTTTTCTGCAATGAAAAGGTAAATTCATTATATCAAGGCAAATTTATTTTTCTTTTAACTTTTGTCGTTATTCTCGCGAGAACGTGGCTTAAGCGTTTGTGTACGAAGCGATGCATTGTGGGTGAAAATTACTGCGGAAAAAATACTATGGAATGAATGTCCAGTAGTCTGAATTTTCTCTTCGCCCAGGCGTTGTCGTTAGAGCTCGCAGTTACGAGCGTCGCTTCGCGACAGGGTTAGGGTTTGGGTTAGGGTTGTTGTTTGTTGAAGAAAAATAGTCAATAAAACGGTTATTCATTAAAATCAGCCCTGCTCAGGCTTCGGTTTTGTAAAGCAACATGCATACAACGTCATGTGACGCTCGTGCTCGCTATTACGATGTTACTCAACCTTTCAGTTGAAAATCGTTTTAAAACTCAGTTAATTTTGTTATATTTTTGTTAATTTTGTTATAAAAAAAAAAAACTACTTTAAAACAGTAAATATTCTTTATTTGCTTTACTATGATTACTAGTACCCAGTGGAATTCCCAGTCGGCCCCGTCAGATGGAATAATGATGGTCATCTATAACAAAAAAAAAACATAAAAACAAAAAAAAACATTAAAAAAAAAGAATCATGACATTGCTTACATGTACCATGTGTTGCATTTGTGTTTCATACGCCCTTGAGCAGCAGAAAAAATCACCTTATATGGGCCTCAAACCATCTTGGCATCACCTGCATACGGAGTTTATATATCTCAATTGGTTTGAAAGAGCATGCTCTACGTAGGAACAATTTCTAGGTAACATTGACAAACAAGTTGATGAAACAAGAATATCAGTAGTCTCGATGAAAGTCATCATTTTATAAGTTCTCTGGTCGATATAATGACCTTGTCAGTAAATACAATTTATCATTGAGTCAATTGCTGGCTGATGTTTTTCATACTAATTGTTAGTCCATTATTTATACACTGAATTGACGATGTATTTTTCCATTATTTCCCGATCATGAAAAGGAGCATACGGCGGGAGTGATCGGTCGGCAGGGGAAGTTCACTCCTCCATGGCATCTGATCATACCTCTGATTTTTTGGAGGCCCGTGTTTGCTCTGCTCCTATTTCGTATTGTTTATGGACTTTAGATCTAAATACTGTTCGTTATCTCCATATGATCTTGCCATTGGTCGTTTTCTTGACTTTTCACCTAAAATAGAAATAGATTGAAATGGATCGTTGAATAAATGTCACTCTTGTTTCTCCTGGAAAGGTGGTTGTACATATAAAATTGAAAATATACTCGTTGCTTTATTTAATATAATAAAATGAACTTAAAATAATCTTACAACGCATTAAACAATTACGATCAGTCATAATTTAAAATGCATAGTACTTTTTGTCCAAAGAAATTTTATTTTTTTCTATCAATAATAAACAGCAGACAAGATCAAATGCATGTAATTTTACATTCATCTCTTAACAGCAAGGGTTACCGAATATGTTAAGTCCTTTAAATCGTCTATCCCTCTTCTTACGTCATAAAACGTAAGTCGATCTATCTGACGGACTTCGAATTCTTTTGATAGAACAGGAACGTCTTTTATCGCCCAATCTACCATTCATTCTGTAAAATATAAGAGCTTCTAGGCTTCAATGGTTTGGGAAAGCCTGTCCAATTCGTTCCATATGTTTGAACGCTGTAGGCTGGGTCGGGATCGGTTTGTTTAGCTAAGACTTAGCATTTTTCGTGTCATTTTTCAATTCATTACGTTTCATGGTGATTATAAGTTAGAATCTGGTGTAGAACATAACTGATATCAACAAAACGGATGATTTTTTTCAGAAGAGCATTAATTATTGTTTTAACTTAGTTACTGTTAAAAATCATGTTAATGGTTAATTAAAATTAATTTTTAACTCATATATCATGGGTTTGAGCTTATCATAGGAAAAAAGGATGAAAATGTCTTTAAATTCAAATATTCTTTGAAATTTAAGGGGATATTCTGTAAGGATAGCTTTTCTAGAATCATGAACTGTTAACTCTCCATTGCTTATTCAAACTTCATATTGAAATGTTAATGTAAGAAATTCCATCGATATTTCGTTTATTTACATTCTAGCCTTGCCACAACACCATTAATAATTAAATCTCATCAAGAAATAGCAATCGACATGCGATTCTTACCCCGGGTTCCATCCGGTAATACTCACTGTTATTTATGACGTGGACCTCATTGAAGTCTTCTTTCGCTCCATCAAACAAAAGCCGAACTTTCTTTAAATTGTAACATTTGCAAAATTTGATATATGAAAATCGATTTGAAACAATTGTAAATTAATGTTAATTAAAAAATTCAATAATTATATTATAGTTTGATGACATGGTTTGTCAAAAACATCTTATTAATATTAATATAATGTATCATAATTGCAACTAACAGAGTTTAGTCTAGTAAATTGTTTTTTAATAATGTTTCAATATTTGTTATGATAAAAATACACGTAGAGTGCACGTAACATTCTAAATAATAGAATGTTATAAGCGGCAAAGAGACTAGGTTTAAAATTCACTTTTTAAATAAATAAGAAAAATAGAGGTACCGTGAGCAATAAGCTCACTAAATGAAACCCCCGCCGCCTCCCATATGGTAACAATGGCAAAGTCCATGTTTTGCACTGCGAGACCCGAAATAAGTGTCAGATCAAAAAGTAAAATAAGAGGTGCAAAATGGCACTATATAACAAAGATTCTGTGAAAGTGTCATTAAATTTCAGTCCATGGTAAAAGATGAGTTGCGATAAGAGATGGATACCCCCGAAGCATATCAGATGAACAGACATACGGACATCCGAATCTTTTCAAGCGGGGGTATAATGACATAAAATGTTCTAGCAATTCACTGGAGAGTCAGACATTCCTTTCTTGAGGTGAATATCTCGTGGATGAAATCAATATATTGTGTCGGGATACGGTAATAACCGTGAGGTTGAATGCATATTACCGGTGACAAATTTCCTAAGCCTACAAAAAGCATACCACTAGAGGATTGACTTTCATACCCACCTGATCCAGGGGCAGGCGCCCAAATGAAACATATACTTGTGCATGTAAATTAATATAATAACTCCGGATCCTATACCCAAATACGTACTTCCTTCTCTAAGAATACACTAGGTACAAGGTGATGAACGTAAACTATGTTTAGATCCTTCTCGGTGGAATAGCAATTATCGTAAATAAAGTCTACATTTACTAGTAAATTCGATAAATGGCATCGAAATAGTCACTCAATAATAAGGTGCAATCTGTATCTTGTTCACACATAAAGAAAAAAATGTGAGATAATAATATATAGGGTTTTAAAAAATTGTGTTTTAATCGAAAACATTTCAGTGGTAATTCTAAATGAAATAGGTCCATACACAATGTGTTTTAACATTCTGATTGTACACACAAGTACCCTTAAGTTGATATTACAAAGATTCTTGAATTTCTGATCGACTCAGTTTCTACTCAGTATGTGGATTTTGGATACAGGTTTTTCCAGCAATCTATTGGAATTCCCATGGGTACCAATTGCGCCCCGTTGTTAGCAGATCTGTATTAAATATAAGTATTATTTTGTAATCATATGAAGCAGAATTCAACCTTTCAAGTGAAAAGAAGAAAACACTTGCTGTAGCCTTCAACGCGACATTGAGATATATCGACGACGTAATGTCAACAATAACAACGGTTATTTCCATTCTTAAGTCGATACACCTAACACATCTGTTTCATATTTAGAAATTTTACTTGAAAAGACTCTAATGGTAATCTAACAACCAAGCTTCATAATGAACGTGATGACTTTAACTTTTCAATCGTCAACTTCCATTACTTATGCATCAATACACCTTCATCGCCTGCATACGGGGTTTATATCTCTCAGTTGATTCGATACGCGAGAGCATGTTTTTCGTATGAAAAATTTCTCAAAAGGGATAAATTATTGAGAACAAGTTGCTGAAACAAGAATATCTGCAGTCTCATTTAAATTCATCATTTCAGCAAATACAATTTATCAATAAGTCAAATGCTGACTGACGTTTTTCATACTTATTGTTAGGCCATTATAAACATACTGAATTGTCGACGGATTTTTTCGTTATATTCCGATATTGACAAGAAGGGAACACACAGCGGGTATTGCCGGTTGGCAGGGGATGTTTACTCCTCCATGGCACCTGATCCCACCTCTGTATTTTGGAGGTCCGTGTTTGCTATGCTCCTATTTTGTATTGTTTCATGGACTTTTGAACTTGAATACTGTTGGTTATTTCCTTATATTTCATAAAATTGCAAACAATTATGTTGTTTTTTCTCCCTAATCATGCTTATGAGATGTCTTTAGAAATTGTTAGCAGAATTTTCCAGTGATCAGTAAATCAGTTGTTTTAGGTTTAGTGCTGTATTTTTCTCTTTGGTGTGAACAATTATACGACACGATTAGTCATACAACTTCATTTCAATTGATGATATTAAAACGTTATTGAAGGATTCGCCTCTCTGTGTATTGTAGGGAGCTAAGGCCCGTAGAATCCACTTGATTGTATAAACCCACTGTAACCACAGGCTACAGAATAAAGAACCAATAAGATCAATACATGTTCGCAAGAATTCAGCTCTTAGTTTTGCGCGGTTGCCTTATTCAGTTTTCTTTTATTGAAAAAAAAAATTGCTGGAACGTTTTTCTGATTTAAAACGGTCAATTTATACTGACAGGGGGAAGCAGAAAATAAATACTCATAATTTTATTTTATATCCTATCAGGTCCTCTCTTTTGGTATGTAGTTAAAAAATTTCACATTTAGCTGATACAAATATCCCTTAGAAATAACATTGTCGCCAGGATAAAATTGACAAATGGGGAAATCCAAACACAAGTCAGTTTCTTTCCATTGTTTTTCAGCAAATTTGAGGAGCTGTATTAAGGAGTACTTTCTTGTCCTAGAACATATTTGTGCATTCTGTGCAGAAATGCAGCATATGTCGCTGTTGTATTTTGAGACTACTCGGTGATGACGCAGTGCCTCTGCTCTTGAGACGTGTTTATTACATTTCCTGCTATGCATGTTAAGCAGAGTCAACAACGAGCGCTTTCTACACGGTAAAAGGAAAACCAAATGCTCCAAGACCAGAATCATTAGTTCTTTGCCCCATAGATTACTTTAAAAGCCTTATTATGTAATAAATTCGGAAATTCCAACAATAACTTTTTCAAGAAACACTCCATTTTACCTTTAGGTTATTTTAGAATGATTGGTTTTGAAAGTGTTGTGCACGGTAATGAAATATAATTTTCAGAACTTCCTATTTGATACATTTAGAAATTACTATTAAGCATCAGTTGTGCATAATGCTGTTTTGACTTATGAAATCGAAAGATACCAATTTTGTTTCTGCCACTTATCATATGTAAAGGGTTATATGGTTTGTGATTAAACCAATCAATGCTAGAAGTATTTGTCTCGTGGTAACAATTTTTGAACTTCATTCTTTTAAAATTCAAAATTAAACATAATGCGAAACTTTATGAAGAATATCCACTTAATGTTTTAATGTACAATGTGATTTACGTAAAAGTCTTAGGGTCGAAAATCATTGCAACCTGTATACCTTAGGAATATAATAAAGAGGGGAGAGGTATTTACTAACGGTGTTCAACCGCAACAGTCAATATTGCAGCAGAATTCTAGGCCTATCCAATGTTTATCGAAACAGTTCTGTGCATAGGGGAAAAAAGTAAAAATCGATCTTATATTCTTTTATTCTTTGCGTTTTAACTCTTCTGTAACATGATGTAGATGGTAAGCAAATGAAAAATCACCCAACACGAGATTCAATTATACATTTAAGATCGATGATTTGGAAGTTTCGTTTAATTATTTCATTCTTAAAACGGGAACAATCAATCATCGTCAAAGATCGTTAAACAGCTATAAAGAAAGAATTTAGATTAGAAGAATACTCTAGATAGAAAAAAACACATTGGTGAGTGTGTGTGTAAAATGTGATGTATGAATGCAAGCATTGTCGGGAATAAGGAAAATCCCAGGGATTACATTAGCAGTGATTTACACCTAACTGATATATAAGAATCCCAATGGACCCGGAGAAGCAGTGGACCTCTGTATGATTCTTTTGGATACGGAAATAATTTCCTCTTTTATCTCATTTGAAGGGGCTTTAAGTCTGTCATGGATCCTCTTTAAAGGTATTCTGCAACGTTTTATTTTTTAAAAAATCACCTTTAACGACATATGCACACTGCAGAGATATGATTAAAATTGTCATAAAATATATATTCAATTATACATGTAAAATATACTCATTAACAATGAGTTACTGGGGAAAACATCATCTTGTCTTATACTCAGAAGAAAGTAATCCATGAGGATAACAAATCTACAGTCTGTTAAAATTTTTGATTAAAGACATAAAACATCTATAGAAAAATAACTAAAATACTTATACATGTCTGAATTAGCGATTGTTAAGAATGGCTATACTTCTGAGCAGATTTGAATCTCTAATATGTTCGTTCAAGGATGTGCAGTGATAATGATAAGAAAATTGCTCATTATCGGAAAATATCCCAGTATCTAGCTGGCACCTGGATCTAAAAACAAGGTCTGACACGACACCAAATGCATCAACTTGATAAAAACGATGATAACCTGATTAAATGTTCGATCATTTTGCTGGAATATGCCATATTGTGTTAATGTGTTTTTCAATTGTTTGGAAATTCGTTTACTCTGGGATACTAATGGATCTCTTCAAATTAAAGCTACACAGAAAGACTCGAAATGCTCAATTGTTTACTGCTACATAGTTTCCCGTGGAAAAATTGATTTTAGTCCTGATAATTCTGGATTAAAAATCATAAAAGTGATAGGATTTCATTTATTTACTAGAGATATAGAGATGGCATTGCTCATGGTTTCAATCTAATTATTTATTATAAATGTTAGTCTCAATTAAAGATATTTTAAAGTAAGACCTATAGAAAAAAACTTTGTTAATACTTCTGCAACACTGTTATTGAAAACAACAGGTTCTGAGGTATTTTGCGTGAATGTATCATAAAATTAGTAGTAAATAAAAAACATACAGATTCTGCGTTGCTTAATGCAGATGACTTCACTATATACTCATACGTGTATATATATGTTTTTTAATATAAGTGCAACAGGGATATAGTGTAAGCCTTTTACCATCATGGACAGCTGCTTTTTCAATTAAAACGGAACTTGTCTATTTACTTACCTTGTAATTGGTAATATGCAACATTAATTTGTCAAAAGTACTATGATTGTACAGTACACACAAGTATATGTAAAGAGATGCTTCTATTCCTGAAAATTCACGCGGTTTTTTTAGACCAAGTTTTCTAATAATCGGAATTCCATTGGGGACCTATTGCGCCCCATTATTAGAAAACCTATTTTCGGATTCCTTTGTGACAGAGTTTATTCAGTCTTACACATGAGAGGGAAAGCCCACTTGATGTGGCTGTCAATTAAACATTTAGATATATCGACGATGTATTTATCAATTAACAATTATAGTTATTTTTATTCCTATTTCGACCCGATATACATGTAGCCAACTGAGCTTGAAATAAGATGCATGTATTACAGAGTTTGACACATCTTATTTAACAAGAAAAGACGTAAAAGGTATTTAACAGCAAAGCTTTTTGATTAAAATGATGACTTCATTTTTTCCCAATGTTAACTTCCCTTATTTTAATCTTAACAATTGTATATCGGGTTTATGTCTCTCGGTTGATATAATATGGAAGAGCATGCTCTTCGAACGAAAAGTTTCAACATAAGGCAAACTTTTTACAAACAAGATGAAACACACATGTACTGTCTCGTTTAAAGTCATCTTTGGTCGATTCAATGACCTTTTCAGCAAAGACAGTCTATAATAAAGTCTAAATACTGACTGAGTATTTTATACTAATTGCTAGGCCATTATTTTTACACTTAAGGCCATACGCAACGTACCTTACCTACTGATAACATTGTCATTAGATGTTCATAGACTAAAAATCAGCATGCATAACCAGAGTTTTTTGAAGATATCTGTTGATGAAAATTCATGTATGATTCAAAGAAAAATATAAAAAAAAAACTATATTTTTGATGTTTCAATCAAAATTGTTTAAGAAGTGTAGAACACTATATATAGACATTAAAACACAATACACAGTTCCTTCAAGAATTGGAACTCTTCAGCTCCATGGACAAAGACAAAAAAGTTCAAACTACATTGCGTATGTCCTTAATTGTACACAGATTTTGCTTGTTAACCCCGAGCAAGAAAAAAAAAAGCGCACTACAGGTGTGACCAGTTGGCAGGGGATGCTTACTCCTCCTTGGCACTTAATCCTACATCATATATATAAGCCAAAAAGGTAATTTTTATCGTTAAACCTGCCCTCATTTAAGAGCACTATCAGTTCATATTGTTGAGCTTCAACATTTACATGTATTTATTATAAATTTATAATGACCCTAAAAAGTTTATTAGAAACATTTTGCATGGATTGGACTCGGTAGAGTCGAGAAAGATTCTACTGCAAGTCTTTTTTCTGAAGATTTCACTTTGAGCCATGTGATAATACATTAAAGGTTAATTTTAAACATATTTGCAAATTCTACTTCAAAGGGAATAGAACGAGGCTAAAACGCGTTCAATATGTGTGCAGTATTTATTTTTTTTAAGTAAAGCAAGCTAATTATATATCAAAGCAAATATGATAACGAAAATAACCTAGTATCTTTAAACAAAATGAAGGAGGTTGTTTCGTGCAAATTTTTATATTTCTTCTGATCATTTTCCGCTATGAACTACAGCAAAGTGGATTTATATGATATTATATTTACAATGGCCAACACTTTCTCTTATACAATAATATAATGAACAATTCGTATGAAATCATAACAAATTGATCGATTTGTTATAATTCCACAGATACTTCATAAGTGATGGACTTATTCCATGCATTCAATCTGTTCTTTTGAGGTCATAAAAAATTTCATCTGCTATTTCATCTGCTTTAAGTTTTAAATATCATTGATATATACATCTGCCACAAATGTATAATTAACAAGGTGCCATTTTAAAACATTAATCAGAATAAAGATTAAGATACAACAAATTTTTCACAAAACCCTTTTAATGTTTAAAAGGCAAAGTTCTTCTAACATGTATCTCTTACCCATCTCTTATCCGTAGCTCCTCCTATATACCACTGATTAAAAATCAATGATACTTTCACAGCTCCTTTATAACATAATGTCATTATGCACCTTCTATTTTACTTTTTGATCTGACACTTTTTTTTGCATCTCCCAGAGCAAACTATGGACTTTTCCATTATAATCATATGGGAGACAGGTGGTGTCATTTAGTGAGCTCAGCGCTCACAGTTCCTTTAGTTTATTTTAAGTTCACTGGGATATATCAAGTCGACATTTGGAACCAACTGTTGTTGATTCATAGTTAATAATATCTCGTCGATATATCTAAATGTCGAATGGAAGATCATAAGTGGTCTTCTTTTTCTCAAGTATAGAATTTTGAATAAATTCTGCTTCATATGAAAACATAAGTATGTTAATAACTGTTCGCAGTTGATACCTATTGTAATTCCGAAATATGGTTTGAAGACTTGATCTCCTTAAACTAAATATATATTGCCGATCAGAAATCCAAGTATCTTTCTAATATCATCTTTAAGACATTTGTGTTTACAATCAAAATTTTTCTTTTAACAAAATTAATTTTGCAGATGACCATCGACAAGGTAGGTAAATTAAGCTTCATTTTAGTAAAAAAGCAGCTGTCAATCATGGTATCAAAAAGTCTGGACTTAAATTAATCACAGAGAATGGCAGAATAAGCTGTCTAAAGGTCGCCCCGTTTTGGTGTTTTTGTGTTTCTTGAATTTTTTTATAGTAAATTTTCTAAGAGTTCCTTGGAAAATTTACTCTCCACTACTGATTTACACCATTTCTCTAAAATACTATTGTACAGTACTCCTAAAGGTCCTATTTCACTGCTTTCAATATTTAACTAAGAAGAAAAGAAAAGGGCTTGTGTGTCTGAGAATACAATACAAACTAATCCACAAAATTTATTGTCATTAAGATTTTTCTATATTTTGGTCACACTAAAGCTGTTCTTAGTAAGGTTCTTTTAAATTCTTGTAGATCTTCAAAAGTTTTAAATTCATATTGGGTACAGTATAAAATTAATTCATTTTTTCGAGAAATTTATTAAAATTATTATCATTTACATATATACATATAAACACATTTTACCTTTAAGCGATTATAAGAATATTCTAGATCCAAACATAAGATAAAGAAATACATTTTAATCAGCATTCATATTGGTTGATCTGCACCAAACTTAACTGTTGATATGCTAACAAAGGTCTACAGTGAGATAATAGAGTTATCTCGCTTGCTATACTTACAGCCATTTTATGCTGTTGTAAAATCCTCTGTAAATAAAAGGTGCACAATTAAAAAAAAAATATATAAAGATGAAAAGTCATTGAAAAGTATACACAACAGTCATCTCACTGATTTGATATGTCGTATTAAAATTCACTCTCTATATTAATAAATAAAATGCTGAAATGCAGATTAAAATCATTTGAGTGCATATTACTAGTATTGAAGATCGCTATTTAAAGCAAAAAAATGAACATGTGGATCACTTCCCTTCGAGTAATGACAAATGTAAATATTTAGCCTTCCATTTTGGCTTCCAGAAAGATGGTTAAGTAATATTTATCTTTGGAATAAAACATGTTGTAGATAGAACTCAGTTCTATCAAAACGTTATCAGCTCCCATGCACCGAACATGAAAGATCTAGGTAACTGAAGGATGCAAATGCTTTCATTAACCTTAAGATATACCCTTAACAACCTGGAAACAGTTTGCTAAGATTGATGCTGTACTGTACTTTTTTGATAGCATTCTTAATTAAAGTACATCTAGTCTAATACATTTCGAGTTTAGAACCAGAGAGTTGCTTGTTTGAGTTTAAGGTTTATATAAGTCACGAAACGGAGCTCGAGCATTTCACTCACAATATTATCAATTATGGTGCATTCATGATGCGAAGAGGGTTCTCGATTAGCATAAAATAGTTCTGAAATATTGACTTCTCATGAAGCTATTTTTGTATAAATTCATTTGTATTAAAAGAAAAAAAAGCTTTCGTAAGCTCTCTTGTAAACAGTACAATGTATATTCATAATTGTACAATTACTGTAATGTTTACATTGATTTAAACATTCTTAAAGTTCCTGCTGCATATTTTCTCAGTGAAATCGAAGTCGTGAAATGGGTTGCTTTACCTTAGTGTTTTCTCGCCTTCATTACTGTTTCATTAACCAGCTTAAGTTTGAGTTAAGATAACCCATCTCTTTCCTAATTAATTTTGAATATTTTTTTATCCTGGATGTATGAAGGAAATGAAAACATTCCAGACCCTGCATTTAAAGGCGATTAATGTTTAATTAGCAAGATCTGGACATCGTGCAATATGATCAGTATAATATAGATCGATTATCAAAGAAAAAGATTGATGGTTTGAGTACATTTACAGGCTGTTCTGACCATCATGTATTACAGTATATTTAAAAAAAAATTAGTGTAGTCTTTAAAACAATCTTACATCACATTGAACTTAGGTTTAAAATATGTTTAATTTATCTGACAATAATTAGTCTTTAACCGTCAACCTAAGACTTTATAAAACCATTCCTTACGATAAATTAAAGTTCATTATTTTTGACATCACAGACTGCTGCCCTTTTTTTATTTTCATTTTTTTTTTATTTTATAAAAATGAAACATTTGCCCTACTTATAATTAGTCATTTTAGCAAATATTTGTTCTGTAAACATGCAAATTATACACAAGTACTCAGAAGTTGAAATTAAAGAAGAGCTTAGTTTCTGACTGAAAAAAAAAATCATGTAGTCATTGGGACTACTTTTCAAATCTGTCAGAAATTCCATGGGTACCAATTTCGCCACATTATTAACAGATCTATTTGTGTGTTCGTACAAAGCAGAATTTATTCAAAACCTCATACACGAGAAGAAGAAAACACTTGGTGTGGCCTTCAACTGGTCATTAAGATATATCGACGACGTATTATCAATTAACAATAGTTGTTTCCATTCTTATGTTAACTCGATATATCCCAGTGATATATAAAAGTAAAAAGATACCACGGAGTCTCACACATATGTTTCATATTTAAGCATTTTATTTTGAAAAAGGCTTCAATACATGTTATAAAAAATGCTTTATAATAAACATGATGACTTTAACTTTTTAAACGTTGACTACGTGTAGCAATACATACTTATTACCAGCATATAGAGTTAATGTCTCTAAGTTGATTAGATACACAAGAGTATCCGCTAGCTATGAAAAATTTCTAAAGCGGGACAAACTATTCACCAACATGCTTATAGTCAAGAATTTCTACAGTCTCTTTAAAAGTAATCTTTTTGCAAGTTCTGTGGTCGATACAATGCAAATATCATCTGTCAGTCAGTAGAATGCAGACTGACGTTTTTCATACACTGTATGAACTATTAAGTCATTATTTATAAACTGAATTAATGCGGATTTTTCATTTTTTCCGACCATGACATGGTACACACGGCGGGTGAGACCGATCGGCAGAGAATGCTAACTCCGATCCTCCATGACACCTGATCCAAACTCTGTTTCTGAAGGCCCGTGTTTGCTCTACTCCCGAATTGTTTCGTTAAATGGACTTTTGTGCATACAAACTTTATTAACCACAAACGAAACTAATTTATTCACTTATCACGTGCATATGTATGTAAGATTTAAAATGTTACATTTTCAACATTTCTTTCATTGAAATTCTATTTGACTTAAAAATGGGCTTAGAAAAAATGAAAACTTCGTTTTTCCACATTTACATAAATGGCTAGGTTAATCATCTTGGATTCTTTTTTTTTTTTTTTTTTTTTTTTAGAAATAGTAAATTTTGTTAGACTGATCAGCCATTGTAGATTTTATTTGTTCATTTAAAGTTGAAAAATTAATTGATTATTTGGAATCATCCGTTTCAAATGAATTTGTTGGTAAAAAAAAAATTTTTTAATTAAAATGACCTTTTTTTTTTGTTTGTTGAAATTTATAAATACAAGTTTCGCTATAGCTTTTAAGGATATGGTGATGAACTAATTGCTCGATCACATGAGTTGCTGTGTGTGAAATTTGGATATAAATAATGACAGGTGCGTGCTGATGACAACTGGCCTTTCTCTGACTTTCGATCAGAAGAAATATTGTCATTTATCCGTCATCTACACCGTGGCAACCTCAAATGACCCCACAATCAAGTGATTTACACTTACAGAATATCACTACGAGATGGAAATTTAATGAAATGTTAACTATAACATTTTTTTTATATAAATACATTTCATATTTTTAAAGTTAGTTGTAGAATTTATGAGCAATTGATCTTCAATAAACAGATGCATATTCCGTGTGATTTTTAACGATAACGTTAAATGGAGCTTCATTTATAGTAATGACAGCACAATGGCTGACTTGAAATTGAATAATGTTTCAAAACCAATTATATTTTTTCAATTATTTAACATTTACTCGATCAATAGAATTCAACATTTTTCTTACACTTGATCCAGACCAAAATTCACTTGGAGTTCCCTCAGATTCGTCGCTTTAAGATTTGATCTGAAACGCCTTAATAATTGTAAGGGTCCATAATTTTTTTATTTGGGGGGGGAGCATCGTTGTTGGTGTGTAGGGGGATAATGAAGATATACTCTAGCAAGTCATATAGACAAAGTTGCAAATTGTTTTTATTCAAAGCTAGGAGGGGTTTCAACCCCCGAAAACCCGCTTTTTCGTAATGTTTTACATAATATTTAGAGACATTGATATGTATTTTCACAGGAAGATTATGCAAATTACCAAATTAACATTACAATAACTTATTGCAGATAGGCAATCGATAATTTACATCGACTTCTTAATTTGCAGACATGTGCAGCATGTAGTGTATAAAGTTCATACTCTCTTTTGAAACGAAAATTGAAGTCTAAAATACGTTGTGCTCTTTGTTTGTTCTCTCGTTTTCAAAAAAAAAGAACACATTTTTAGCGGTTAAACAGAGAAATATCAATTAATCAATCCTTTCTTTTCTAATTCCACGAAATGTCATTTCTTAAATAATAACTTGATTTTAAAGAAATGATATATACATGTACACGAGTTGAGAAACAGAAGAAGTGTAATGAAAAACACTTTTAGGAACAAACTACATTACCTATGAAAGAATCACTCAAATTTATGAGAGCTAAATTTAAACAAATAAATGCTTTCTTTGGTTGTTAGTACGGAAAATAATGTTGCAGCTGTTGAAAAAAAAAAAACATAACCCGCGTTATGTAATTTTTTTTTCTGCAATAGCTGCGACGTAGATACCCGTAATAATCACCAAAGATAGACATTTTATTGTTTATATTATATCTATATGAATAATCATTTAAAGTGGGATTAAATGAGATTATTGTATTTATTATATGTATGACAAAGTACGTTTCATTGATGGAACAGCCACTGATAAATACATCTGTACAGAATATCTTGAACTGATACAGGGGCGTAGCAACCGGCATACTACAGGAAATGTTAATTGAAAGCCCCACGAAATAGGATTTTCGACTTTGGGCAACTCTTCCCCCTTTTTTTTTTTTTTTGCTTGTCAACTTTTTCAGGTAAGTAAATTTTTTTTTTCTCTGAGAAATAAACGGCAATGGGATTTCTATAATTCTATCATTGTATACTTCATATATCAATAACGTTATTTTCATTAGGAAAACAAATTTGTCGACAAGGATATTACAGATATGCTGAAAACTTATATCCTCGTAATGCAGTTTGACATGGAAGTAACGCTCCACGAAGAATATTATACTAGCGAGCTACTGAACACAGAATTAAACGGATAATTAATCTTCCTCTCATTGTCAGTTCTTTTTCAATTACCGCCTGTTTCTCCCGCAGGAAAATCAGAACATTAGCTCTCGAAACATCGGGTCAAAATCATTCAAGTTTAATTTACTGTTCCAACCGAGAGTACAACCCCGAACCTTATGTTAGCATTGTTTTGGTAAAAACCCATTATCAATATATTTTTTTTTCGATAAGGAAAAAGCAAGTCAGCCATTTTTATTTGACATTTAAGAAAATGTATTGATTCAATATAGTATACTCATTGTACACAATCTCTTGACGTATATGATCATTGTGTGAAGTGTTTAATTTTCGAAAAATTCAAAGCCCATTGAATGATTTATGATGGAAGCTAAAACACCTGCTTTCATCATATTTATTCTAAAAAAGACCGGTAACAACAATGAACTAAGTGTTAAAATAATATCATGCTTTTCCTTAATTCAGGTGCCCCCGGCACGTTCCGTCAGTATGTCCAGCCTTCGGAACCCCTCTGCGCACCCTTTGATAAATATTTCGGACCATGACAGATCGGTGTCTTATTCCTCGGACGAGGAGTCCAGCAACCCGGCTTCACCATATCACCAGGCGCGAAATCAGCAAGGTGCGCTAAGCGATCGATCTAAGGAGTCGGAGAACGAGGAGCTTCTCTCAGAGAACGATTCGGACTCTAAGCATCACAAGAAGCATGTGGAAACGTTATCGCCCAAATTTACAAGATCGGATTCTGTAAAATTTAGGAGGCAGTCAAATGGAAGACATAGCCGGAAAAGTTCGCAGCCAATAGGAAATGCCACTCCACCTAAGCAGTCACGGAGAACCTCGAGTTTGAAGCTAAAACGTATGCACTTAGATGTAAACAATCAGACCAGAGAGAAAACCATGCCTTGCCTACCCAAATGTAGTAATAGACCCACGAATCCAGCAATTACCATTACAATTGAATCTGACGACGAATCTATCTATAGTGATTATTTGAATCCTGATGTTAATTACAAGAATGATGTAAACCATGTGCATTTTGTTGGGGACGACACATCTCTGTATGGAACTCCAAAAGAGGAGTTATTACCTCCGACAGGGGACTCGGCCTCCACGGACCAGTGTAACAAGACTAGTCCCACTAGTTTCCTTAAGGATCAGATTATTTCATTTTTTCAACCCTCGGATAATAAACTAGCTATGAAGCTGTTTGGAAATGAAAATTCATTACGGAAAGAGAAAATGCGACATAAGCGGGTGGGGAACTGGGTCATACATCCATGTAGCAATTTCAGGTAAGTGGATGCATATTTTTATTACGCAGTATTGTCATGTTGAATTCGTGCTCATTGGACATATTTTGGGTAAAAATTTTATTTGAGGAATCCGTATTTATTGCATATTGGCATAGCAATCTAAAATACAATCTAGAATTTTTAAATGCGGTTGCTCCAAGTAAATCTTCTGAATCTGTCTTTCACACATTGTCCAAATATTGTTTATCAGGAATACATTTAAATAATAAACTGATAATTACTTATATTTGACAGCAAATATCGATATGATGAATATACTTTCATGGTGTAACTGACCTCAGTTATATCAAAATGCTATTTATGATCTGTACTGTAGGAGAAACTCTTGCTGCACGAATCCTGTCTATACAGAATCAGAAAGCATAAAATTTCTCAGATATATCAATAGCATACTTCTTGCTATTTAAAAGGAAAACTGTTTGTAAAATAAGCCAAATCATTAAGATTCAAGATTAAAATATTGGCAATTAGAAAAAAAAATATTTTAAATGTTTTTATATTAATAATTAAGCATAATCTGTGCAGAGAATTAAACTGAAGTTTTCCTTATAAGAATTAATATTAGATGCTCAACCCACGCTAATCAACTAAAAAGACCTGCCAGTGCATGTTATTTTGCACTGGGGATGCACAAGAGAGCAATTAACAGTTAATATGGCAGTAAAACCAGTCTCAACGAAAAAAGTGTTTACATTGTGCGAGCAATTATCACAATGCGTGGATGTACTCAAAGAGTCAACATCATCCTTGACAGTTTTAAACATTTGTATCTAGGGGCAATGGACAAGAAAAAAAGTCAGCAAATATCAGGTTGATATGACCGAAGAATTTTTGTGCGCAGGCAACTCGTTACTTATTTGCCTGACTGGACTAATGCCCACAGATGGTGCATCAGGCTGCATCTCCAATCTCTTTGCCGAGAATCAATAACAACCCTGTCTTTTTACCAGAAAATGTGCTACATAATGCCCATAAAACTAGCAAAATGAGACCTTCTTTCTGTCCGATTCAGAAATCGTTTAAATAAATATGCTAACGAAAGAGATGGCAAAGGCCAAAGGGTCTTGTCTCCAACCTCTTACCATGGATGTTTTTGAGTGAATATGAATGACTGTCCCTTTGATGATGTCATAAAGACAGGTTATAGACTTGTCTGAATCAATTACTTAATCCCCCCATTGATTCTGATTTCTAAGAAGAAACCTTCTGAATACTTCATTGTGGATTTCACTGAGACATGCCATCGCAGTAAGACGCATCCTAATTTGTTAAATTGGAATCTATAATAAAAAAGGTTGGAAATCCTTGCTCACCTATTCGCATTACCCATCATTATCTTTTATTGTTTCGACGAGTTTTAGAGCGTTGTCTCTCAGCATGATCACCTTCTACAATGTATCTGAATTCCAAAAAGCCTGATTATCCGGAAGATAAATTACTCGGCAGGTTCTCTCTAGTGTTGCTTCGTTTTGTCTCGCATCATAATTACCTAACCAAACTTTGCAACTTTTTAAGTTCATTGCCTCTTCAATGATCTAATAGAAAAGGTTGTTCCTCATCGGTAAACATACCTCCAATTAAATTAATTCTTGTTATCATTCTTTAGAGAACAGAAAATCTTACATAATGTAAGACTTATTTTAATTCATTTCAAAAACTATCATTTAATAAAAAAAAGAAAAAAAAAAAAAAAAAAGATCTCGATCCCGTGACCTCTCGCATGTGAAGCGAGTCTAATCTTGATAACTTTGGATTCGACAACTTTTGGCGAAGATGTGGAAATCGCGTTTTCATTAATAAAAAAAGGCTGAAATAGAGAAATTGTGAAAAAAGTCAGATAAAGGTCCGAAGACAAGAATAAAAATAGCATGGAAAGGTAGCTGTAATTATGTATGAGAATTCTCAATATACAGCATATAGTAGTACTTCTGAGTATTTTTATGTAAGTAAATCACGTCATCTTTCGTGTATCTCCTGTATTTAATCTACTACTTGAAGAGTTAAATTGATTATTATAATGTAGATGGATGAAAATGCTGCCAAGATTCTTGCCAAAAATATTTTATTTTCTATCTTTGACGATATAACTAACCAAAACTTAATGGTCTGTTGCATATAACATTATCGTAGTTTATAAACTATGAGCTGTGAGTATCATATTGTCGTAGCGGTAGAATTAAATACATGTTAGTAGAAGATACTTCAAATTATCTGCAATACGGCATGTGTAATGTTCTCAGTAAAGAGTTGTTTTTTTTAAAAAGAAAATGAAGTGTTGAGGATAGCCTACACCATCAAGCTCAAAAGTCCAGTTAAACTGTAAAATTATATGTATAATTGTCAGCTAAGTAAACAAGGACCTATGGAAACAATAAAATGCTTTAAGGCAAAGACTATGATTCAATATGTTATGTCGAATCAGAAATCTGATTTTCTGCTGAGCATTGCATGTTTTTCTCGCTAAATGATTTAAAATTACGTTTGAATTATCATTATCTGAAATCCTAAAATATAACTTTAACACCAAATATCGTGATCTCGGAATGTCTTATTGCAGCCCGGAGAACCGGGCTGCTCTATACATATAAGTTTAAGTTTTGGTATATGGGGATTGAGGTGGGAGAAGTTATTCAGAATTAAAGGTTTTCTAAACATTAAAAAGATTGGTAATCAGAATGTTCTTTCTCTTTATAAATTACGAGATACATGATATATTTACTTCCATAAAGTGAATCTGTAAAAATATATATGTTTTTATATTTAATATATAAAGTTGCTTATAATTTACTATCGAAAAACGACAGTTCCCTTTTTTTAGAACATCGAATTTTACTTATCGCATAAAAACGTACTGTAGACAGTTCGTGTTTTATATTCTTAAAGTGAAATACATTTTTGAATACAGGTGATATATATGTCTGGTTTCGATTTATATTTTATGCAGCCAACATTTACTTGAGGAATTGATAAGTTTAAATTGGTATTGTTTGTTTTCGATTTTCTTCCGACTATAAGTTTTCAAAATATTCTCGACTATCGTCTCCATCATTTAGACGCATATCTTTTTCACACATATCGAAGCGGTTTGATGATCAAGACTCATTTCCATTGTTTACTCTATTTATTTCCCGGGCGACAATTGATGGTTACATCAATGTTTTCTTGTATGTACCTTTAGGTTTCTCTAGGTATCTTTACACTGATGAAGGAATACCATTTACTTCCATTTTCCAAAAAAAAAAAAAAATCTTTTAACATATACAACAAAATTCAAGAATAAAATATTTTTTCCGCCATTCACCCATGTTAACGATACACAATATGTATCAATAACGTAAGCTTTAATCATGATCCTTTTAAAACACGATCGAAAAACTTCAATGGATATCATTATGAAGGATTGTGGAATCTTTTTTTTTATACAAATGTCACTGGTAGATTTTTTGCGGCGTACGTTCTTAATGCTTAATGAGATTAAAAGAATCGACTTTCTGTACATCAGTGACATCTATAATTGTAAATATTCCACGGGCATAATGTAAAAATGAACAAAAATTGATGATACGAAAAAATTACAGTGGCAGGTATTGATGGTCTTATTTTGAAATTTCCGACATATGCAGTTTTTATAAAGCAGGAAGTAAAGGAAACTCCAACAACTGAGGATGAAATACTTTATAGGCTGTGAAATGCAATTTATTGGGCTGCAGAGGGCAAGAAAGTTCGGCTTCGAACCGCTTGGGAAACCAGTTGTAAAATGTGAGAAATGTTTTGAAAAGAAAAGGCTTAGCTACCATCTATAATTTTACCGGAACGCATTTGACGCTACCAGGTGGTTTATTTCATCGCGGAGAAATGTACACATTGCGCATCCCTGTCTCTGTGTAAGAAATGTTTTATTCCTTATCACTTCCACAAAATATACACAATGCAGACAAATTATAAGGCACGTGGCTTCTGTATTTATCTTACTTCAACGGTCTCGGAGGAAATTTTACGAGCATTTAAATTCTTGGATGCAAAACGTCTGTGAATATAACGCCTCTTTTGCGAGACAAACCACTATGAGAAAGTCTTGGAACGATGGACATACATTTGCAAATAATAATACATATAAAGTACATTGTGCAATTATCAATGAAATTCATAAAAGATTTGCAATAAGAGGAATACATACAACAATATCATTAAATATTTTAAGAATTTATTTGGAATGGTTTTGGATGTCATTTGTGCGATGAAAATCTGTGTAAATAACGATTCGTTTTAGCGCAATTATTCGTTACAAACTGATAATTGCACGTGAACAGAATTATTACCAAAGTACAAGTGACGGCTTTGCAAGAACAAATCGGAACACTGTACAATCACGTCGAAAATGCAAAATATCACTTAATAAACTAGGAATTATACAAAGTACATTTTTTTTTACTGTAAATTATATGTTATATTTTACGAGGATAATACAGATTCTTTTTTCCTACACTATTCCGTTTAAGCTTAGTTTGAAAATGTGTTTGCCCATAAATCCCTTTACTGTTGATGAGAAATATTCTAATACTTTGGATATATAGATCTTTAGCCACAGGCAGGGGATTGTCACGTTTGTCCAACTACTTTCTGATCACCTCCTCCGTATGAGAGTCACGATCGGCGTTAGTACGATAAAGAACCCCCACTTCTCACTGGCTCTTAGTGCAGAGTAAAGCTCTAAAATTTAAAGCTTTCGACCGGTATATGGTGTCGTCTCTATGTTAGTGAAAAAATTCGCGAATGGGAATTAATACATGTATTAGTATATCCAATCAATCAATCAATCAATCAATCAATCAATCAATCAATCAATCGAGTTTTACATAATGTAGATTCAAGTTTTCTCGAAAGGGACGAAAACAAAATACAAACAATCAATATAATTATGGTATTAAGGCTTGAATGCAAAGAGGCATGATATGAGCTACCTGTGTGTGTTTTGGAATTGAGTACTTTAAGCTAGAGTGTCTTCTACATATTTTTTTTTTTAACTTTTAACGTGTATTAGCAAGCTGTGGTATTTTAGGATGTTTCGTAAGGACAGTTCTCATGAAACCGAAATTTAAAAAAAATCAGTGCTCCTGCCTTTGCTTTCCATATGTGTCCCATCTGAAATCTGTTGCATTTTTATTCATGAAATGGTGTTGTGAATGATATATTAATATCCATTTCAGGTATACAAAATTACATGTAAGATCTCTTAGTATCTTCTGATGATCATAAAGAGAGTTTCTCAAATCCAATAAACATGTATTTTCTTTTTTCTGTGACAGGGCAATAGTTTCTATTAAAATTTAATTTTAAAAACTTGGGTTCAGTTTCAAAAAGGTACTCTGTTAAAATAGGCCAATGGCTTGAAATGATATGTGAAAAGCAATTAGAAAATATACTCAAATCCAAAGAAAATCGTGCAAAAACTTATTTAAAAGCAATCTTGACATTATTGTTGATTTTCGTTTAAGAGGAGAGAGACTTAATTTAGAGAAAGAAAAAATCCTGAAGATATTAAAAAGTTATAAGTGCAAACTTTATATCATTCGTTTGCATCTGTATTGGGTAGCAATTCATTAATTTTTTTTTCAAAATGGACATTAGTAATCGTTGTATTATGTCATAGACAAATCAATATACAAGTATAAAGCCTTCAAACCCATTAAGTACATGCACATGTGAATATGAACCACACCATACAACAGTCCACCAGCTAGTATTCCAATCAAAGTCCTTGCTCAGTTACTGGTATCCTGGTCGAGAAAGATGTTACCTTGAGTGTTCTGCAAAAAAGGGATGCAATTAAATACAACGAAATAGAAAATAAATTAAAACTTGAAAATAAAAAACTGTATAAAATTTGCAAATTTTATCAAGTTCGTTCTTTGCTTTTTTGCAGAATAATGTGCATTAATTGTTCGCAGTTTGGTTGGAAAAAAATACTTGTAATTTTTACTCATCTGACATCAAACTTAAAAAAAAACAGTTCTTTGCACTCATACATTTGACAAATAAATGAATTTAAAAGTTATTTAAGCTTGAGTCTGTCAAAACATTGAAAAGTCTAATTGTTCGTACAAATCCAACATGATATAAAAAAATCAGCCTCATATGTCAGAAATCAATTTCCGAATGTTCTTATTTCGATATTATATCCTTCTATACATCTGGAGAGCTGTTGGAACGGCGGTTCGTCCTCTTAAACCAAATGGACCATCTCAATCTCCGGCAATCACCCGGGTTGTGCATTTACTCGAGTATAGAAGACGATGTTAAATTGCTAAAATTAAGATGCATTATCGGTATGGTCCAAGCTTTTCCTTAGATAACCATTATTGGCGAGAATCGTCCCTTGCAAAGCAATAATGGTTGATTCCAAGAAATGACCAAGAGGTGAGTTGCGGAGAAGGCTGATGAATGATTCCTATCCCTTCTGACCAAATCCATCAAGCTGTCCAAAGCAGAAATAATGTTTCAGAAGATACAAGATATTGAGAAAATCAGAATGCGTTTGCGATGAGAAATTGCCCTTATTTTAGCGACAAGAGATTTATTTAGGTTTTCTTCTTGATAAGGGTACAAACTACGATCAGTATAACCGGACTATAATCTACAAACCCATAAAGAAAACCTGATCGAAAAAACAGAAGTCGATTGAAAACTTGAAGTAATTTTTTTCTGTTTTCAATCCCTATCATTCTTTAAGAATAAAGCAAAGACAGATTCAATGTGTCTGTGAAAACCTCCAAGTAATAAGCTGAATAGCTTATGTTCAATTCTTACTTGTGATATTCTATGTTTACTCCATCATCAGTACCCTCATTACCTAAGATTGTTTATTGATCGGAATTCGCTAGCGCTCCTTTTCCATGAAATGTCTATCACTAAAAATACATTTACCTACCTCTTAGAGTAAATTAGTTGCTCTGTCCCCCTTTATTTCACCAGCGATGCATTATTTTATTTTTATGCATTCTGAGATTTTTTTCACTTCAATGTGCAATTATAGTTGAAAATAGATATTGAAAATATTTTTGTGCGCTAGGAATATTTCATATCAAGATAAGAATCACAGATGAAGCTGGGGATATATAGTAGTTGTGTATGTTATTGATGTTTTTATAGATGGTAGGGTGAACTGAATAAATAACATTTAACCAAAATTATGATCAACTCGTTGCGGCTATTCTAGATTGATCAAGCAGAGAGGTTGATGTTCCATTTAAGATATGCTTGTCTTCTTTTTCTCGCTGACTTGGCAGTATCAAGAAATAATATTTTTAAAAAACTTGCTGTTTTGATTAGGATTGTACATTAACTTGATAATTTATCGATCTCAGAGAATTGTATCCGACGTACATGTACGAGTGGATAGACAACTAATGCTGCACTTGTTTCAGCAGTTTTATAGTCGTTATAAAGGTTTGTTTGGCAATTACAATCTGAGTGACATATTTCAGACCAAAGCGATTGTTTCTTTAATATTAAAGAAGGATGACGGTAGAAAAAAAAATGATTTAAACGAACATATAATTAATACATAATATTGTGTCTCAGACAGAACGTAGGAAGATCTGTTGCTCATAACAATTTCTTCGCTTTGTCTCATCATTTTGTTTCCGATCCCTGCAGTTTTTGCCATTTAGAATAAAGAAAAATGTCCATGAAAGGATAAATGAAAACCTCTACTTCATGAATTCACAAAAATCACGTTTTTTTTTTTTGGTGTTATACTTCAAAGCGACCTGTTATCAGATATCTTTTTCAAGAGTAAATTCTGCGTTTTAGATAGTGCATAAATTTAAAATTACATCTATAATAAAATTTATGAAACCCTTTCTTAAAAAAAAAACTAAGCATTTATATCATTTAATGACGTCAAAAGTCAGTATGCCTGAAGGTCAAGTTTCTGATAATGAAATTTACGACATTTTAGGTAAAATGGCAAGAATTAAATAACGCTTTCAGGAGGATTTTAGGGATTCAGATCCTGCATATCGCTGTAACATGTATAAATGTATATGCTAAATGTTTACAGTGTTTTTGTGCATTTGTAAACTTGAATAATGACTTAATGAAAGCTGTTTTTCTAACGTTTGAAGATGAGTTTTTATTAACTAGAAGTCTAATAAGTGAACCATTTATAAAGGAAGAGAAATGGAATGCGTTTGATATGATTTGTTGGCTGGATATTAAACGAATAAAGCAAATTTGCAAAAATTTAAAAAAGAAAAAAAGCGCATTTAACTTTTATGCTAGAAGCCAAAGATATGCTAGGAATGTGATGTGTACAACCACGAAATGTTTCCTATAACAGATATAAGCCCATAAAGTATATACGGTTCTCTCAATCAGTACAAACTATTTACTTGTTCCTTTGGAGAAGACAAAATCAATTCAGTATAAACCGAGGTACAGTAAGTGTTGACACGAAAAAGATCCCCCACTGCTCAATGACCCTGATTACACGGGTAAACATATAAGTATATATTTGCAGTCCTCCTCCGGCAAATGTTGGCGTCTCCATATGAGTAAAAAATTGTCGAGAAGGACGTTGAACAATAATAAACAAAACAATCATTCTGAGAGAATTGTACTAGCAAGTTTTAACTGGTCCCCGTTAAAAATTAAAAATGCCATTATTCTTTAAAAGAACATTGAAGCGGAAAAAAATGCAAACTTGATCTAAAACTCATCAAGGTAGGTCAAATTCTAAAATATCAGCTAAAGATCGGCGTTCAGATTTTAGAACGCAGTTCGCAGTTCGCTATTCGCAATTCAAAAGTGAATTGCGTTCTAGAACGCAGTTCGCAATTCAAAATTTAAACATAAGCTATGTGGTCTGAAATTTTGTGGGTGGGGTACTAGGGGTTAGTTACCACTTCCGTGAAAAAATGGTGATGGTACCATCTCTAGTTTCCGAAATATGGCCCTCCAGTTTTTATCCCTACTATATAATACTATACGAATAAACATCGGGTTGGGGGACATCGAAATCCCCTACCCCGGGGTCTGAAATTTTGTGGGTGGGGTACTAGGGGTTAGTTACCACTTCCGTGAAAAAATGGTGATGGTACCATCTCTAGTTTCCGAGATATGTCCCTCCAGTTTTTAGCCCTACTATATAATACTATACGAATAAACATCGGGTTGGGGGACATCGAAGTCCCCTACCCCGGGGTCTGAAATTTTGTGGGTAGGGTACTAGGGGTCAGATACCACTTCTATAAAAATGATGATAGTATTATCCCTAGTTTCCGATATGGCCCTCCAGTTTTTAGCCTTCCTATATAATACTATACGACTAAACATCGGGGTGGGAGACATCGAAGTCCCCTACCCCAGGGTCTGAAATTTTGTGGGTAGGGTACTAGGGGCCAGTTACCACTTCCGTGAAAAAATGGTGATGGTACCATCTCTAGTTTCCGAAATACGGCCCTCCAGTTTTTATCCCTACTATATAATACTATACGAATAAACATCGGGTTGGGGGACATCGAAGTCCCCTACCCCGGGGTCTGAAATTTTGTGGGTAGGGTACTAGGGGCCAGTTACCACTTCTGTGAAAAAAAATGGTGACGGTACCATCTCTAGTTTCCGAGATATGGCCCTCCAGTTTTTAGCCCTACTATATAATACTATACGAATAAACATCGGGTTGGGAGACATCGAAGTCCCCTACCCCGGGGTCTGAAATTTTGTGGGTGGGGTACTACGGGTCAGTTACCACTTCTATGAAAAAATGGTAATGGTACCGTCTCTAGTTTCCGAGATATGGCTGGGGGACATCGAAGTCCCCTACCCCGGGGTCTTATATTTTGAGGGTTGGGTACAAGTTCCATATGACACACCTGAGTTATTTTAACCATGCTGTTCCTTACCCCTTCTTTTGTTTTCGTTATCCAACCCCTACCACCAAGGGTAATGATTTAAACAATCAATGCAAATTCTATCCACTATTCTGACCTTCGGTTAGAGTCTCCAGAACCCTATTCTTGCCTTTTCGTGATCATCCCCACTTGCAAGGGGACCTGGCCCTTTATTTCAATAATTTAAAGTTCCCTTTAAACAAGGATGCTCTCTACCAAGTTTGGCTAAAATTGGTCCAGTGGTTCTTCAGAAGAAGTCGAATATGTGAAAAGTTTGCAGACGGACAGACAGACGACGGACAACGGTTATCAGGAAAGCTCATTCGAGCTTTCAACTCAGTTGAGTAAAAATGGAAACTCAATTAAAGTAAACAACGTATTATTATACCCCACTTGAAAAGCGGGGGTGGGGGGGGGGTATGTAGTAATCGGGATGTCCGTCTGTCTGTACGTCCGTCTGTTACGCTTTGGGGTACTTATTTCTTCTCCGCACCTCTTTTTTTTTTACCACTAAATGATATTTAATGAGACTTCCACAGAATTTTTGTTATATATTGCCATTGTGGCCTCCTATTTTACTTTTTGTTTTGACACATATTTTTGGTTTTCCGAGGCAAAACAATGACAGTGTCATTTTTCTATAATATTAAAGAGTACCCATCTCTTATCCACAACTCCTCCTATACCACGGAATAAAAGAACTACGCACGCTAACTCTTGATTCCTGCTTACATTTTAAAACCATTTAATTCAATATTGATGACATAAAATATTTATTAAATACAAAGAACAATTCAATGATAATTGATCATTTATTTAATACCAGTGCTAAAAAGTAAATCATGAAATCTTGATCTCTTGAAATTAAGAGGATAGGCGATATTTTTCACCGAAACTGGGTTAAAGAACATCATTATATTCTGAAATAGTCTTCGATATGAATACTGTATACAGGGAAATTTTCGCCCCCGTATTATTTTCGCCCCTTTCGCACTATCCTCATTTGGGCGAATTTAAAACGGGGCGAAATCAAAGAATGCAGTACAATTTCTTACACAAAACTATGACTGGGCGAATTTAAACGGGGCAAAATTGTTTGCAAGTGTGAAAGGCGAAAATAAGACGGGGCGAAAATAACCTTGTATACAGTAAATGTATCTGAAATCTTTTCATGTACAAAAAGAAACATATATATAAGTAAAAATACAATGTTTCAGTTGTAAAGCACTTTGAAATTGCTGAAAAAAATAAGCATTGTTGTCGTTTTTGTCCCCCGTTTGAAAAGTGGGGAATATTAATTTGGGTCTGTCCTCCGTCCGTCCGTCCGTCTTTCTGTCTGTCTGTAACGCTTTCGTTTCCACATGATATCTCGAGAACCCTTTGAGCTTTCGCAATGAAATTTTGCATAGCAACTCCCTATGAACTAAAGAAGAACCCTATTGATTTTGAGGTCAAAGGTCAAGGTCAAGGTCATAAATTCGCAAATTTTGTCTGTTATAACACTTTCGTTTCCGCGCGATATCTCGAGAACCCTTTGAGCTTTTGCAATGAAATTTTACATAACAACCCCCTGTGGCCTAAGGAAGACCCCTATTGATTTTGAGGTCAAAAGGTCAAAGTTCAAGGTCGTAAATTTATTCATTCTTCCTGTATGAAACACTATCCCTTCCGGGCGATATTTCAAAAAAATTTTGAGCTTTTGCAATGTAATTTTATACAAAAACTCCTTAGGACCTCTCTTACCCCTCTCAAAGTGTCCCGTCCCGTTTGTTTTATTAGTATTTATTGTATTACATGTCGCTATTTTTAGCATTGGGGCATGAGGAGAGTTATCACGTATAAAACAGGTTCTCGGTGGACTTTATATTCTTATTACATCTAATAATTTAATTTTGTTTGTATTCTATTCTCTCTTTGGTTGATTTCCAAAAAGGAATGCATATTATTTTTCAATAATCTGGTTTGGTATGGGGACACACCCCCTTGACAACCAGCTGAATCATATGTATCCATGCAATCCCCTCATTTCATGGCCTTGGGATTCATGGAAAATTCCAGATTTAATAAATATACCTTTAACGTCAGACAGTAGCTCGATCTTACCTCATGTAAACAAACATTATGGCTGCTACATCTGTGTATCAGTTATTACCTCCCCTTGTTCCCCACCACTTCCGTTCTAAGGATGTATTATTGAGCGGCAAATTTGAACTCATGAAAAGCAGCACAATTTTACATCCACATTGTTAAATTATTTTAAAATTAAATTATAAGGAATGACTCTAATTCTTGGCCAAATTATTCGAGTATAACCTGGTAGAGGTCAGTTTACGCTTCTTTTATAATCTGCGAAGCCGTAAACTGACCCAAACCAGGTTATATCGAATAATTTGGCCAAGAATTAGAGTCATTCCTTAATTAGAACTGATTAACACAGGTTAAATTAGACACCATTCATTGTGTAAAATGATGACAATATCGAACGTGAATATATACATGTACATGTATGTGACTTCATCTCTGCATATCATTTGTGTCACTATAACGCAGTTCCGTGGTCTAGTGGTATGTCTCTCGCTTCACATGTGAGATGGCCCGGGTTCGCAACCCGAACGATCCAATTTATTTTTTTTTCGAAATACTTTTTTCAAACTAAATGATAGTATTCAGCATGTGAAATGAAAATTTATGAGGTCTGGCTTGTACAAACTCATAAAATCATCATTACAGTGTGATAAATATTCCATATAAAAAGAATCTTCTATATACATAATAAAGAATAAGCAATCAAATATTTATATCCATATTGGCATATTTTATTTGCTTCAGTATACATGTATACATTTAATAATTCTACAAATTCAGTCAAGGGGATCCGACCCCCCCCCCCCCCCGAACTGCGCATTGTTTACTTTTCCCTAAGCGGGGGACACAAATTCTCTGAATTCTCTGAATTAGCTTGTCTTAAATTGGTGTTTAGCTCAGTTTTAAAGAAACCATCCAAGATTTTTTTTTTCAAACTTCATGTACTGATACCTAATGATCGGAGCTTTTCAATTGTATCAACATTTTAGACCTTGTCCTTTCCTTTGACCTTGACCTCACTTTTCTTAAATGAGTGTTTTGTTAGTTTTAAACATACCATTCAACGTGGTTTTATCAAACTTCACATGTTGATACATACTGATGAGAGCTATGCAACTGCATCAAACTTTTTCATCTTGACCATTCCTTGACCTTTACCACACTTTTCTTAAATTAGTGTTTAGCTAAGTATAAAAAAAAACCATCCAAGAATTTTTATCAAACTTCATATACTGATACATACTAATAAAAGCTATTCAACGCATCAACATTTTTAACCTTGACCTTTCCTTTGAACTTTGACCACACTTTTCTTATATTAGTGTTAAACTCAGTTTTAAAGAAACCATCCAAGATATTTTATCAAATTTCATATACTGATGAGAACTATTCAACTGCATCAACAATTTTGACCTTGACTTTTCCTTTGACCTCACTTTTCCAAAATTAGTGTCAAACTTAATATGCAGATACATACTGATGTAAGCATTTCACTACATCAACATTTTGACTTTGACATTTCATTTGACCTGGACCTCATTTTTATCAAATTGTGTTCATGTCAATTTTAAAGAAACCATTCATAATGTTTTTGAAACTTTATATGCTGATACATACGGATGAGAGCTGTTCAACTGTATCACAAGTTTTTGACCATGACCTTTCATTTGACCTTGACCCCACTTTTCTGAAACTTCATATGCTGATACATACTGATGTAAGTAATTCAACTGCATCACTTTTCAAGATATTCTGAACAAATTTCATGCAAATTTTCATGTTGCCTTACTAATACCCCGGTATACCTTCGGCGGGGCATTTATGTCCTATGGACATATTTCTATTTTCTTCCTAGGACATTGAACGTGCACAAAAAACATTGAATAAAGATCAAGTCAAACCCTCAAGGCATTTGCAATCTTTGTATAAAAGAAAAAACCCACCAAATTTATCCATAAGTTGGATATGGACTAGACCACAAATTATGCACTTTTTCTTTTAGTCACATTGAACTTGCACAAAATAATTTGAATCAAGGTCATGACACACCGTCAAGTCATAAGCAATCTTTGTGTAAAGCGGAAAATTCAGGTTTTTTGCATAGGAAAGATAATTATGAACATTTTCTTAAAGTTGAACTTGAATTTGCACAAATGTACTTAAGCCAAGTCATGGCACAACCTCCCTCAGGTCATAAGCAATCTTAGTGTAAAATGGGAACTCACTAAGTGTATCCTAAGATATGGGCCGGACACGATTTATGAAAAAGTTTCTTCCAGTGACCTTGAACTTGACAAAATGACCGTAGGTTAAGGTCATGGCACATCCTTAGGTCATGAGCAATTTTTGTAGGGAGAAGTAAATTCTTAAGTTTCATCAAAAGATATATGTGGACCGGACCCGTTTGCGCATGCAACCAGACAGCTATATACAGACGGACAGGCAGCTAGACGGACAAGTTAATTCGTATATACACCTCAAAACTTTCTTTAGGGGGATAAAAAGATGAAAGAGAAAACTTATGGCTTATACAAATTATTTTTCTTAGGTAAGAAGTTAACAAACGTACCGGGTAGTCCTTTCATACAATCAATCCATAGATATATCGACTCCACAAAAAAGAGTATTTTGCATTTCTGTGAAGTCTATATACACAACTATATTTATGGATAAACATCATGAAAGGGCAATATCAGTATACAGCAAAACTCGTCTAGTACGAACACGGATATAGCGAATTTACGGATATAGCGAAGTCATCTTGGATCCCCATCCATATGAATTTAATGACTTTCTTATACGGTTATAACGAATTATGGATATAGCGAAATAATTTCATAGGCCCATGTGACTTCGTTATAACCGAGTTCTGCTGTAATATCAAACAAAAGTTGATAATGAAATATTTACAACTTTCCATAGATATCCTCTAAATATTGGATATCCTCTTCCATTTTAATTATTTTTAAATTCTTCCTCTGTAACTCTCCCCCCTTTTTTTGATTGCTGGTTTCTTATTAAAATGGTAAACCCCCAAAACCCCAATTACTAAATTACACACATGTACATGTAATCTGTTTTTTAGTTGTTATATTTTAGTTGACATATTTTTGTAAAAAAAAAATATAATTCCGAAATGACTAAAGTTGAAATGAAATTTCAGAAGTGATTAATATTATATTTATTGAAATAGAAATAAAAAAATCAAAATAATCGGGAAATAAACTCGAATTTTTTTTTTTCCAATTTCTGATGTAAATACACAGATAATGCGATTAATTATTTACAGGCATTACATATGTAAGCTAAACATAGTTTCGTATAAAATCCAGGGGGTTTTCCCCTAAGAGACGAATGACAAGAAAGGGTTTGCCTGCTATTTATAGAAATGAAGAATATGTATTCCACATATCGAGCCCGATGTTTATTCGTTTAGTATTATATAGTAGGGCTAAAAACTAGAGGACCATATCTCGGAAACTAGAGGTGGTACCATCACCATTTTTTCATAGAAGTGATATCTGGCCCCTAGTACCCCACCTCCAAAATATCAGACCCCAGGGTAGGGGACTTCGATGTCCCCGAGCCCGATGTTTATTCGTTTAATATTATATAGTAGGGCTAAAAACTAGAGGACCATATCTCGGAAACTAGAGGTGGTACCATCACCATTTTTTCATAGAAGTGATATCTGGCCCCTAGTACCCCACCCCCAAAATTTCAGACCCCAGGGTAGGGGACTTCGATGTCCCCGAGCCCGATGTTTATTCGTTTAACATTATATAGTAGGGCTAAAAACTAGAGGACCATATCTCGGACACTAGAGATGGTACCATCACCATTTTTTCATAGAAGTGATATCTGGCCCCTAATACCCCACCCCCAAAATTTCAGACCCCAGGGTAGGGGACTTCGATGTCCCCGAGCCCGATGTTTATTCGTTTAGTATTATACAGTAGGGCTAAAAACTAGAGCACCATATCTCGGAAACTAGAGGTGGTACCATCACCATTTTTTCATAGAAGTGATATCTGGCCCCTAGTACCCCACCCCCAAAATTTCAGACCCCAGTGTAGGGGACTTCGATGTCCCCGAGCCCGATGTTTATTCGTTTAGTATTATATAGTAGGGCTAAAAACTAGAGGACCATATCTCGGAAACTAGAGGTGGTACCATCACCATTTTTTCATAGAAGTGATATCTGGCCCCTAGTACCCCACCCCCAAAATTTCAGACCCCAGGGTAGGGGACTTCGATGTCCCCGAGCCCGATGTTTATTCGTTTAATATTATATAGTAGGGCTAAAAACTAGAGGACCATATCTCGGACACTAGAGATGGTACCATCACCATTTTTTCATAGAAGTGATATCTGGCCCCTAGTACCCCACCCCCAAAATTTCAGACCCCAGGGTAGGGGACTTCGATGTCCCCGAGCCCGATGTTTATTCGTTTAGTATTATATAGTAGGGCTAAAAACTAGAGGACCATATCTCGGAAACTAGAGGTGGTACCATCACCATTTTTTCATAGAAGTGATATCTGGCCCCTAGTACCCCACCCCCAAAATTTCAGACCCCAGGGTAGGGGACTTCGATGTCCCCGAGCCCGATGTTTATTCGTTTAGTATTATATAGTAGGGCTAAAAACTAGAGGACCATATCTCGGAAACTAGAGGTGGTACCATCACCATTTTTTCATAGAAGTGATATCTGGCCCCTAGTACCCCACCCCCAAAATTTCAGACCCCAGGGTAGGGGACTTCGATGTCCCCGAGCCCGATGTTTATTCGTATAGTATTATATAGTAGGGCTAAAAACTAGAGGTCCATATCTCGGAAACTAGAGATGGTACCATCACCATTTTTTCATAGACGTGGTATCTGGCCCCTAGTACCCCACCCCCAAAATTTCAGATCCCAGGGTTGGGGACTTCGATGTCCCCGAGCCCGATGTTTATTCGTTTAGTATTATATAGTAGGGCTAAAAACTAGAGGACCATATCTCCCCGAGCCCGATGTTTATTCGTTTAATATTATATAGTAGGGCTAAAAACTAGAGATGGTACCATCACTATTTTTTCATAGAAGTGATATCTGGCCCCTAGTACCCCACCCCCAAAATTTCAGACCCCAGGGTAGGGGACTTCGATGTCCCCGAGCCCGATGTTTATTCGTTTAATATTATATAGTAGGGCTAAAAACTAGAGGACCATATCTCGGACACTAGAGATGGTACCATCACCATTTTTTCATAGAAGTGATATCTGGCCCCTAATACCCCACCCCCAAAATTTCAGACCCCAGGGTAGGGGACTTCGATGTCCCCGAGCCCGATGTTTATTCGTTTAGTATTATACAGTAGGGCTAAAAACTAGAGCACCATATCTCGGAAACTAGAGGTGGTACCATCACCATTTTTTCATAGAAGTGATATCTGGCCCCTAGTACCCCACCCCCAAAATTTCAGACCCCAGGGTAGGGGACTTCGATGTCCCCGAGCCCGATGTTTATTCGTTTAGTATTATATAGTAGGGCTAAAAACTAGAGGTGCATATCTCGGAAACAAGAGATGGTACCATCACCATTTTTTCATAGAAGTGATATCTGGCCCCTAGTACCCCACCCCCAAAATTTCAGACCCCAGGGTAGGGGACCTCGATGTCCCCGAGCCCGATGTTTATTCGTTTAGTATTATATAGTAGGGCTAAAAACTAGAGGTGCATATCTCGGAAACAAGAGATGGTACCATCACCATTTTTTCATAGAAGTGGTATCTGGCCCCTAGAACCCCACCCTCAAAATTTCAGACCCCAGGGTAGGGGACCTCGATGTCCCCGAGCCCGATGTTTATTCGTTTAGTATTATATAGTAGGGCTAAAAACTAGAGGTGCATATCTCGGAAACAAGAGATGGTACCATCACCATTTTTTCATAGAAGTGGTATCTGGCCCCTAGTACCCCACCCCCAAAATTTCAGACCCCAGGGTAGGGGACTTCGATGTCCCCGAGCCCGATGTTTATTCGTTTAGTATTATATAGTAGGGCTAAAAACTAGAGGTGCATATCTCGGAAACAAGAGATGGTACCATCACCATTTTTTCATAGAAGTGATATCTGGCCCCTAGTACCCCACCCCCAAAATTTCAGACCCCAGGGTAGGGGACTTCGATGTCCCCGAGCCCGATGTTTATTCGTTTAATATTATATAGTAGGGCTAAAAACTAGAGGACCATATCTCGGAAACTAGAGATGGTACCATCACCATTTTTTCATAGAAGTGATATCTGGCCCCTAGTACCCCACCCCCAAAATTTCAGATCCCAGGGTAGGGGACTTCGATATCCCCGAGCCCGATGTTTATTCGTTTAGTATTATATAGTAGGGCTAAAAACTAGAGGACCATATCTCGGAAACTAGAGGTGGTACCATCACCATTTTTTCATAGAAGTGATATCTGGCCCCTAGTACCCCACCCCCAAAATTTCAGACCCCAGGGTAGGGGACTTCGATGTCCCCGAGCCCGATGTTTATTCGTTTAGTATTATATAGTAGGGCTAAAAACTAGAGGACCATATCTCGGAAACTAGAGGTGGTACCATCACCATTTTTTCATAGAAGTGATATCTGGCCCCTAGTACCCCACCCCCAAAATTTCAGACCCCAGGGTAGGGGACTTCGATGTCCCCGAGCCCGATGTTTATTCGTTTAGTATTATATAGTAGGGCTAAAAACTAGAGGTGCATATCTCGGAAACAAGAGATGGTACCATCACCATTTTTTCATAGAAGTGGTATCTGGCCCCTAGAACCCCACCCTCAAAATTTCAGACCCCAGGGTAGGGGACCTCGATGTCCCCGAGCCCGATGTTTATTCGTTTAGTATTATATAGTAGGGCTAAAAACTAGAGGTGCATATCTCGGAAACAAGAGATGGTACCATCACCATTTTTTCATAGAAGTGGTATCTGGCCCCTAGTACCCCACCTCAAAAATTTCAGACCCCAGGGTAGGGGACTTCGATGTCCCCGAGCCCGATGTTTATTCGTTTAGTATTATATAGTAGGGCTAAAAACTAGAGGTGCATATCTCGGAAACAAGAGATGGTACCATCACCATTTTTTCATAGAAGTGATATCTGGCCCCTAGTACCCCACCCCCAAAATTTCAGACCCCAGGGTAGGGGACTTCGATGTCCCCGAGCCCGATGTTTATTCGTTTAGTATTATATAGTAGGGCTAAAAACTAGAGGACCATATCTCGGAAACTAGAGGTGGTACCATCACCATTTTTTCATAGAAGTGATATCTGGCCCCTAGTACCCCACCTCCAAAATTTCAGACCCCAGGGTAGGGGACTTCGATGTCCCCGAGCCCGATGTTTATTCGTTTAATATTATATAGTAGGGCTAAAAACTAGAGGACCATATCTCGGAAACTAGAGATGGTACCATCACCATTTTTTCATAGAAGTGATATCTGGCCCCTAGTACCCCACCCCCAAAATTTCAGACCCCAGGGTAGGGGACTTCGATGTCCCCGAACCCGATGTTTATTCGTTTAGTATTATATAGTAGGGCTAAAAACTAGAGGACCATATCTCGGAAACTAGAGGTGGTACCATCACCATTTTTTCATAGAAGTAATATCTGGCCCCTAGTACCCCACCCCCAAAATTTCAGACCCCAGGGTAGGGGACTTCGATGTCCCCGAGCCCGATGTTTATTCGTTTCATATTATATAGTAGGGCTAAAAACTAGAGGACCATATCTCGGACACTAGAGATGGTACCATCACCATTTTTTCATAGAAGTGATATCTGGCCCCTAGTACCCCACCCCCAAAATTTCAGACCCCAGGGTAGGGGACTTCGATGTCCCCGAGCCCGATGTTTATTCGTTTAATATTATATAGTAGGGCTAAAAACTAGAGGACCATATCTCGGACACTAGAAATGGTACCATCACCATTTTTTCATAGAAGTGATATCTGGCCCCTAGTACCCCACCCCCAAAATTTCAGACCCCAGGGTAGGGGACTTCGATGTCCCCGAGCCCGATGTTTATTCGTTTAGTATTATATAGTAGGGCTAAAAACTAGAGGACCATATCTCGGAAACTAGAGGTGGTACCATCACCATTTTTTCATAGAAGTGATATCTGGCCCCTAGTACCCCACCCCCAAAATTTCAGACCCCAGGGTAGGGGACTTCGATGTCCCCGAGCCCGATGTTTATTCGTTTAATATTATATAGTAGGGCTAAAAACTAGAGGACCATATCTCGGACACTAGAGATGGTTACCATCACCATTTTTTCATAGAAGTGATATCTGGCCCCTAGTACCCTAACCCCAAAATTTCAGACCCCAGGGTAGGGGACTTCGATGTCCCCGAGCCCGATGTTTATTCGTTTAGTATTATATAGTAGGGCTAAAAACTAGAGGACCATATCTCGGAAACTAGAGATGGTACCATCACCATTTTTTCATAGAAGTGATATCTGGCCCCTAGTACCCCACCCCCAAAATTTCAGACCACACAGCTTATGTTTAAATTTTGAATTGCGAACTGCGTTCTAGAACGCAATTCACTTTTGAATTGCGAATAGCGAACTGCGAACTGCGTTCTAAAATCTGAACGCCCTAAAGATCTACAAACGTTAAGAAAAAAGCTGCGGGACAGACTGACACAGAGACAGACAGAACAACGTACAAATAGACAGAAGGACGGACAGAAACAAAGAAACCCTGTAATCTCTACTAATTTATAACATACCTATTAATGGCATTGTCATTTAAAATCAAAACACATTATCTCCCTTGATCAATTCAAAGTGTAAGTTAGAATCAGTTTAAACAAGACATAAGGCAGCAGTGAATAGAGCATTGCTCTGGTCTTCTTTAGTTTAATACGATTTGAAAAATGTGTTTTATAATCTACATTGACGTTATAAACACATGTATCTATGTATATTTGTCAGAAAAGAATGTTTTGTGAAGAAGTTAGCTATATATCAAGTTAAAAAAAAAAGATGGCTTTGCTAAGGGATGCAGTCCTTTATTTGTAGTCACTTTAACTCCTTTCACACACTTGTACACACAAGTACTCTGAAGTTGATATTAAGAAGATGCTCGAGTTTCTGATTGACAAAATTTATCTGGTTTTTGGAGACCAGGTACAAAGATCATGAAGCATTTTAAACTTGAGTCAAAATATCCATGTACTAAAATGTTGTGGAACACTGAAAAAAAATAACAAGTGAAAGTCACTAAGAAGACTAGTAAATTTACTGTCCATACAATCACTACCTCAAAAGTAGTTTTACTAGGTATTGGGTATTTTTACTACACAACACTAGTAAATCTAGAGTTTATAAGTAACATTCACTAGGTATCTAAGTATCTTTACGACCACTACTCCACTTTCCACTATCTTAGCTAGTAAACAGAGTGATTACTAATCATGAAGAACGCTTTACTAGGTACACTATTCAACTAGGTTTTTCTATCAGTGAAGTTAAGCGGATCAAAAATTAAAAATAAGTTTCAATATTGATTCACAAAAGTGCTGTTCTTTAAAAAAAAAAAAGAGATTAATTTTGTATTTAATATGCATTTTACAGGCGATCAAAATTTGACTTATGTCTACACCTGTTTCATGAGCCTGGGTTGAGGTCTTTCAACAACCTGTTGGAATCCCCGTGTGTACCTATTGCGCCCCGTTAAAAGCATATTTTTGTAATTTATGTCGTATGAAGCAAAATTTGTTCAAAATCCTTTACGTGAAACTTGCTGTGACATTCAAATCAACATTTAGATATATATCAACGATATATTGTCAATTAACAATAGTTATTTCTATTCCTATGTGGACTCAATATATCTCAGTGAGCTTAAAATAAAAGATAACACAGAGTCTGACACATCTGTATCATATTTAGATATTTTACGAGAAAAAGACGTTAATGGTACCGGTAATCTAACAACGAAGTTTGATAAACGATGTCTTTAACTTTTCATTCGTCCATTTCCCTTATGCAGCAGTATACCCTTAACACCTGCACACAACGTTTCAAAAACTAGGTGCTATTGGCAAACAAGTAGATCAAACTAAAATTCCAGCAGTCTCGTTTAAAGTGGTCATTTTGTAAGTTCCATGGTCGATACAATACATACCTCAGCAAATACAATATATCATTAAGTCAAATACTGAATGACGTTCTTTGCACTATCGTTGAACCATTATTTACTCACTAAATTGCCTTCTATTTTTTTATTTACAGATTCTAATACATAGTTTTACAATATATAATTACATTTTCTGTAAATTTCTTATGTGTGTGAGAGGGAGAGAGAGAGAGAGAGAGAAGAGAGGAGAAAGAAGGATTTTTGTTTTGTTTTTACCGATCATGTCAATTAGCATACGGCGTGTGTGCTCGGTCGGCAGGGGATGTTTACTCCTCCCTGCATATGACACCTGATCCAACTTCTGATGTTTTGGAGGTCCATGTTTACTTTAGTCGTTATTTACATTGTTTGGTGGACTTTTGAGGTTGAGTACTGTTCGTTATCATTATATATTTCATTTCACTTAAACACATTTTTACAATTTCGTACTTGAGGTTTTTTAATGAAGCAAATGCATAAACAGTTTATAACTGACAGTTATTGAAATATACCAAAAGTACCCCTTTCAATAAAAAGGAAGCAAAGGAAAAAAAGCACCAGTATGCATTGATTGCATTCTAGTTAGTTCAATTTCCTGAAAAGCCTTCATATTGGCCAAATAATCAATACCTATGCCATCACAATTAGCTGTACTTTATATTAGAGGGGGAAAGCAAAAAAAAGTAGTTTTATTTATTGTATAAACAATTTAAATCTCCCCCTGCTGACGAAGTGTCAGCCGATTGTTTTATGATTCCCGTCAGAACCCGGGTTATCTCAAAGAGCGATGTTTATTTGAACATTACGGGCATGCTTTAGTTTTCACATATGATAGAGTTCCATGAACCCTTGCATGAAAGTGCAGAACATTCTTCGATTGCGTCTTTTATTTACGTAGATTTTTCAAAAGACAAGCGCTGTACCCCCAAAATATGGAACAGGGGATCAATTTCTGTGTATTTCCTCAATAAGTCTATGGGCAAAAGGACTCATGATTGAAAATATTAAACTTAACTTGGCAATGCATATAATTAAAAAAAACTAGAGAAATATTATTACCATTTCAATATTACTCAAATTTTACCAAGCGAGGTGTTATGAAATAATGTTTTAATTTTTTTTTTCATAAATTATATTATTCCATGAAAATATCAAAAGTTATACAGAAAAAAATTGTAATAAGTAATCATATGGATGTTGAACCTTGATCGAAAAAAATAATAAATATTTCATTTTTAAGTGAGATATAGAAGATGTTCAAAATTCCATGTTTTGCAGATGGATAAATATATGTGGAATTTATTTACAAGTTAGACATAATTTCTATTTTATTAAATCGATCTTTCATTGTAACATGAATAATTCAGTATGAAACTCCTTAATGAATGGTATAAGATATCAATAATCGCGAGATTCCGCTTTCTTGCTACATGTTTTTGCAACGGTCCACGACCGTGTGCATCACAAGAGTTGAAGGTATGATTCTTCTGATCAAAAATTCTTTGCACCCAATAAGCTTTACAGATTCTAATCTATCTAGTACGGACGGATTTATAGAGTATGAGGACCTCACAATGACTTGGATGTTTGTGAAGGGTACAACCATAGAGGAACTGTGAATGATACTAAGAATACTTACCATATGACGGATCAGGCTAGAATTAATCACGTGATCAGCGGCAGTTGAATGTTTTATCCGATATTAAAGTCGTGTATATTGACCGTGATTTCTACATGTATCAAGAGTCGAGCTTGATTTCCGGATATTTCGTACATATTTGGTTGGAATCATTAGTTTTTCAATCTGTCACCGAAATTATAAACGAGTGATAGGGAGGAAAATTAAATTAGAGGGGCGAATTAATCACAGAACCAGATATCCTGTTGCGTCTACCGCGAAATGAAATCTAATGGTGTTTTAATTGGAATTTTCCTAATTTCCTTGTCCCTTTATTAATTTTATAAGATTACAGGGATATCCGTTCCATTCTTATATAGTACCTTGTCATCAAGGGAAAGTGTAGAGGACATGTACAATTTGATGAGAAACGTAGCTTCGAAATTAATGTATAAGTCAAGAGAACATAATATGGACGAACAAAATTAACGTTAGTTCTGTTTCGATGAACAGACATGTATATTGCTAAACCGTTTTATCCTTATCCGGTACAGCAGCAAAAAGAAAGAAAAAAGCGAAAAGCATTTATCTTTTATAACTTCAAATTTCATCAGTATAATATAAACTTTTACGTACATGAATTTAACTACACTAAGAAATTGTGAATGCATCCTTGATGATCAAACGCATATTTCATGAAATAACTAAAAGTGTGGGTTTTAATAATTTAAAAATCCAAGAGAGTAAAATCAAAATCCTTGAATAAATATCTGACAATTTATCACCGAGATTGCATTAAATTGAGGAAATGTAAGGTGTGTAATGGATAGATATTACATTTCAAAGGCTGATTCAAAATTAATCTCGTTTTTTTTCTTTTGCTTATTAGTCTTAGACGTGTATATCGTTTAAATTTTCTTCTGACAAGTCTGAACAAAAGTCTGAGAGAATTGTCTGCATCTTGGGGACTGAGATTGAGGTTTAGACCATCGAAGTTATTTATTTCTTGTATAATTCAAAGCATTTTCAATGACTTTGATAAATAAAGTCATTGAAAATGCATTGAATTATTTAAAATAAGACATTATTTCTCTCTTTGGGATACAGTTGTTAGTGGTGTCATATATGAAGACAACGAACAGTACTCAAACTCACATGTTCATTCCACCAATGTAAATCAGGAGCAGGGCAAACATCTAAAACATCATAGTTTGGTTCGGGTGCCATGGAGTAGTGAGCATCCCCTGCCGACCAGTCACACCTGCCGTGTGCTCATTGACATGATCGGCAAAAATGGAAAAAAATTAGTCGTGTGTAAATAATGTAATGGCATTACAATTTGTATGACTGAACGTCTTTCTGCATTTGACTTCATCATACTAGTATATTGTATTTGCTGATATGGTCATATAATCGACCATAGGACTTGCGAAATGATGACTTTATACGAAACTGATCTTATTCTTGTTTTTTCAACTTGTTTGTCATTATCTTTCATCGTTTTAAAACGTGTTGTACTTAGAGCAAGCTCTTGCATTTCGAATCAATTAATAGATATAAACCCCATATGCAGATGATGAGGATATATGCTTACATATATTGCTCGTTATCTACTTTTATTTCATGCCACTACCTTTGATATATTGCATGGCTTAGTATTTGATGTTTTAGTCTCTAGGGAAGAAAAGACACCCTGAATCCTGTTGCTTGGGTCCAAACTCGGAGAAAACCACATATTTGTATTTACCATATAAAATATTTCATGCGAAAAAGTTTTGCTTGTTATATTTTCTTGCCTTTATATGAATTTACTATGTTAATTTTGGTGCACATAGAATTTGATTTTTATAGACAGGAATAGGAATATCCCAGGTCTTATGTATCCATGTTTTTCTTGTATTCTGATGTTAAATCTTATTCCGTAGACTAGACCCTACTGAGTCTAATTGAATATGAGTAATAAAGAATCTTACGCATAAGTTTCATTTGCTCTGCTCTAATGATTCTTATGATGGATTTGAAATGATCTCGCTCTTTCTTGATTAAAATCCTTTTGGAATGATATGTGACCTTTTATTTTTAATTTAGAGAAACTTTCTTTATATGCATTGTCTTATTTAGTTGAAGTTGGTTGAGATATGTTTAAGGTTAACTAAAAAACAGACAAACTTTGATCAGCTTACTTGACCATTTGAATAAGGTTACCTAGAAAGGGAAACAATTTTTGTATTGTAATGGAAAGACGGGGCTTACCAATATTCAAAATAAATACAGCTCTTTCTTAATTTGTGTTGTTTGATGTTCTTATGAGATCGATCACTGTTTTCTTCAACATTTTTCACTATTTTTATTGTCAACTTTCCTTATTTAAAGTAATATTCCACCATCCCCAGCTTATGGTGCTTATGCCTCCCAACTTATTTGCTACTCAAGAGCGTGCTCTGAGTAAGTTCGAGTTTTGAAGCGAGGTATGCTACTCACTGATAAGTTGATATTACAGGGATATCAACTACCTCGTTCATTGTCAGCATTCCGTTAATTCTATGGTCGTTATAATGGCCTTGATATATAAACATAACCTATCATGGGGTTCTGGCTGAATTGTTTCATACTAAATGTTAGGTTAGATTTGACTACGCGATGTATCATATCAATTCAAAAGGTTCACGGCTGGTACATATCACCGGACAAAAAGGGTATCCTTGCTCTTTCTTAGCACCTTAATCCACCTTTGGAACTTCCAGGGGTTTATGTTTTATGCTCTCTTCACAAATTTCTATTAGTTATATTTTTTTCAAAGTTGATCATTGTTCATTATCTTGACCTTTTACTTATGTACACATTCATATCCTTTTAAAAAATGCATTCTGAACTATGATTCCAAGCACATTGCAATTACTAATTTTTACTGTTTTCTGAATACGATTATTTATATTCAACAGGTTTTATTGGGATCTATTCATGCTGGTGCTTCTACTTGCAAACCTTATAATCTTACCAGTAGCCATATCATTCTTCAACAATGATCTCACCGCTGAATGGATCGCATTCAATTGTATATCAGACACGGTTTTCTTTTTGGATATTATAATAAATTTCCGAACAGGTACGTAATTTATTCCTATAAGACCTTCTGCAAAATTGATTTCAGACCCATTGTATTTAAGTATGTTTCTTTAAAAAAATCGATTCTCTTATCAAATATTGGTTTCACGAAGTGATTTATCATGTCATTATTAAGTCTTGTTCTAAAAGAAGACTGAGCTGTTTACAATTACAACAGATGGTGGGTGTATAAACAAAATCATTATAATGAAGATCTTCAAATTAATTCTGTAACACAGTTTAATTAACCTTCTTGTTTGTTACAAAACGAACTTTAAAAAAATATGAACCCTTAAGAAAGTCTCGTTCGACATAATGATAATAACAAGTCTAACATAAACAATTCGTATATGCTTCCTGATTTCATTTTTCATTGCAATTTATTAACAACATTTTTCGTTAAAAAAAAAAACACTGTTAATGTAACATAAATCAATGAAGATGTATGATTTGTTCGAAAATACGCTTTCTGCCAAAAATCAATATATTTTTCTTTTTTAAAATATGTGACATTTATTTTATTATTATTTAAAACAGGAGAGGAAGGAACATATGAAGTACAAATACAGTATTTTTTAAAGAATGTCTGCATATTTCAGCCCATACAGTAGAATTTTTGAGAGAAAATGAACCCCGTGAATTTTTTTCTCCTTTGAAAGTAACCAACTTTTAGACTGTGTAAAATTTATGCAAAGGAACTAAAAAATAACTTTTTGAGTTTGTCTTTCTTTCTTACACTACAGTTCAAAACACTACAGAAATATTTGAATGTGTGGCATTAGCCTTCAAAACGAGTGTAAAGCCGAAGAATTAGGCCATAATAAATAAATTGCTAGATTCTCATCCGAGTTTTTTTTAAAATCGAGGCGGGCGGGCGGCTTTTATTTTATATTTTTTATTTCTTCAATTTTGTAGATTTTTTATTGACCTGGTCAATCAGTGTAATTTTATCTACAATACCCGAATAAAAGTCGTAGTAAAGGTTCAATTATCTCTTACTTCACATCATCACCAATCTTTTTCAACCAAAATTTATCAATTTATTTTTGTAAGGAGACGGTCTATTAATGTATGTTTCATTTTGACAGGTCCTTAAGAGACAGCTAATAAAAAGCTCAGCTTACAATCCATACACTCATGTACTAGTTAAAACTTTTTATGATGCTGAAAAAAATCGATGCTGGCGCTCCCTTTCTATGGTAGCAATTTTTCAGTAAATAACACTTACTCCCATTGGTATATTTAGATCTAAATATCATATGTTCATGTAAAAGAGGCATATGAAGATTTCTTTCTTCCTATAGCTGTATCTTGAAATTCCACGAAATTGAAATCTTTTGACAGTTTTATCTTACAAAAATTGAACTCTATCGAGCTGTGTTGCTCAAGAAAGCATGGTAGCTTCATGATAAAATACCTCTACGTATTTACCAGCCTGAATATATATATATATATATATATATATATATATATATATATATATATATATATATATATATATATATATATATATATATATTATATATATAGTGTACATTGTCCTTTATTTAGATCTCGCACTTCGTATATTTTCGAAAGTAATTTCCCGGAATTTGCTCCTCGCTGGGTTTTGATCCTCTGCCATCTTGAATATACGTGTAAGCAATCTCAGAATTTTCCTTCGAAATAATGGTGAAGACTATTTTTTGTCAAATAAGAAACTCTTTTCTTATTTAATTTTTTTTTGTTTATTTGTTTAGTTGAAATACATTTTCTTCCCCATGAACAGTAGGCCAGGACAAAAATAATTATATGAATTGAGCGTTATCTCTAAATTTAACTTGTGTATGATAACAAATTAAAATCCATGATTAAGATTTTCAAAGAAGCAAATTTTAAGAGAAATACTTCAATGTCACATATGGTTAAATAAAGGCCAATATTTGACTAAATTAACATACAAATTAACAATTATCTAAAGGTAGTTAGATCAGGAATAAAACTCAACTGGCCAATTGAATCTGAAATCTTAAGAGTTTTATTTTGATTTAATATACATGTACATGTATATTGTGTAATTGTTCAACTTTTTATTAAATTACAGGTATAATATTGAATGACTTCGCAGACGAAATCATTTTAGATCCTAAGTTGATAGCCAAGCATTATGTTAAGTCTTGGTTTTTCCTTGATCTCATCAGTAGTATTCCAATGGATTATATTTTTCTCTGGTGGGATGCCGAGGCCGACTTTTACCAAATGATCCATGCAGGTACGAGCTCGCGAGTGGATGCCGGCTCTTATTGGCAAGGTGATCATTCCCATAATTCTCTCTCTTATATCACGTTACTTTTTTTTGTTTGTCCTGCCTTTATTTAACCTTTTCACGTAATTGTATCAGCTTTCCTCGGGGTTTGTAATTTTACAAGTCTTCCTCAGATAGCTTGGTACATCCTTCGAAAATTGTTTTGGGAACTGTCATGTGTGTTGCATAAAGAAAGATAAAAAGGGTTCTCTGTTCCTAAGAAAACCGTGCAAACAAAATAATAAATGCCTTTTGTAAAAATATATCATATACATGCATACCTAAACAGGAATTTTGATTGCTACTCTTAAGCATTTACCTCTAATCCGATGAAGGCTTGTCTTTGTTGAAATTGCTGCTATAAAACTTCAGAATGTTTATTGCTTTGTGTGCACTAACGCTGAGGTTTATTGACGATAGAGGATACTTATTTTAAAATGATCAACTTTTGTAATTTCAAACTCTTTTGAATATGAACCTCTTTGTTATAAAGCAAATGTTTTCATCCCAAAAGATAAAATCTACTTTCATCTCCCTCTTTTTTTTTAATTTATAAAACTTTTTAAAAAAATTCGATTAATTTGTTGACATTCTGTATGCTTAAGACCTTTTGTATACCATTGCAACATTTAATAGAAATTTTTTATATAAGCTGAGAAATTATTGAGAATGGTCGCCTTGGATATCCTAGGAGGTTATAGTAATTAAAACGAATGGAAGGAAGAGCTTTGTAAGTGATTTTGTTCTAAGCACCGAGGTTTCCTTCAGGGCCTTTGTCGGTGTTTAATATATATAACTATTGTGTGTTCGTGTATATGTAATGTGCTACATAAAATGAAAGATAAAAGGATGAAATTGTTGAATGTTTCACTTCACTTCACTTTCTCTGCATGCTGGAGTATATATTTTTTTTATCGATGTTGTGACCACAATTTCTACTGTCAATATTATTATTTTTTTTTTTTATAAATTATATCTTCATTCTCTAGTGAAAGGTTGTATTTTGTGAATTGGTATAATTTTTTGAACTTGTGAATATTTAGGACTTTCTAGAATCATTTATTTTATCAATACCGGGTATGATATTATATGTTGATTTGATATTGATATTTGGATATTTTACTTGATAAAAACGTTAATGGTAATCTAACAACCAAGCTCTATGATAAACGAGGTGACTTTAACTTTTTAATCGTCAACTTCTCTTACTTATGCAGTATACCTTCATCACCTGCATACGGAATTTATAGATCTCAGTTGATTCGATACGCCAGAGCATGCTCTACGTATGAACAATTTCTAAAAACGAGGTAAATTATTGATAAACAAGTTGATGAAACACGGATATCAGCAGTCTCGTTTAAAGTAATAATTTCGTAAATTCTATTACCTTGTCAGCAAATACAATTTATTATTGAGTCAAATGCTGACTAATGTTTTACATATTTATCGTTAGTCCATAATTTATACACTGAATCGACGACGGATTTTCCCGTAATTTCCCGATCATGACAAAAAGCGCACGGCGGGAGTGACCGTTTGGCAGGGGATGCTCACTCCTCCATGGCACCTGATCCCACCTCTGATGTTTTGGAGGTCTGTGTTTGCTCTGCTCCTATTTTGTATTGTTTTATGGAGTTTTGATCTTGAATACTGTTCGTTATCTACATCTGTTCCATAAAAAGCATAAAATATATGACCCTCTAAGATTTTCAAGGGAAATCAATACGAGGGAATTTTGTACTTGACACGAGGTGCTATACATTTAACTATTCTAATGTAATCAATTAAATACATCCTGATTTATCAATATGTGATTGCAATTGATGTACATATAATTACCAGTGTTTATTTTTACACATCTACAAGTTTGTGTGTTTTAAATCTTGGCATTTACTGTTAGTTTGATAGGGTTTTTACATATTTTATATAGATGGACACACACACACACACAAGTAAATTTGTATAAAGTTTTTGTTTGAAGTGCTTTCGCAGAAAAAAAAATTCCCAAGAAATCCCTTCTAAAAAGCATCTTCCTATTTTTTCATTTTAGTAAAGAAGATGGGGGGATAAGGCGGGCGAAGTGCCTATAGTGCGACAGATAAGAAGTGAAAAATTTAATCTCAATTTAAACTAAATTTTATTTGATATTTCATCTAATATTAAAGTTTACTTTATGTAAAATCTCTACAATTTACAAAAATCTCACAAAGACTGAAATTATTTGCCTATGAAAAAGATTACACACACTAAAAAGAACAAAAACGATCATTTTCTCATACTTTAACAAGGTTTTTCAATATGAGTGGGTCTTCGCTCCATTTTTCTGAAAGATGATCCTAAAAGTTTGCAGTAAAATACACATTTTTTGGTTTACAAAAACATGGAGCGAAGACCCACAATACCTTAAAAGTACACTTTTATGACACAACATTTGCATCTTTCAAAGAAATACTTGAAGTCCATTAAGTCGAAGGTCATATCACAAACATGATTTAAATGCCCGAAATCAGCAGGAGTGATGTAGCATAGTGGTTAACGCGTTAGTCTCAAAGCAGTATGCTATTGATACGACGGATTTTTATTCCTAGGGTTCGAGTCCCACGAATATCATCAAATAGGCCTAATTTTAAGAAAGAAATTTTTTTACAATATTTTTTTTTTCTCTCAGAAAGTTTTTTTCTCATAATTTCTAAAACTTCAATAATTAGAAGTTAATTTATTTACTCAATTCACATATTGCATACGATCTTTTAATATATGACGCTATAGGCATTCTGCCCGCCTTGTTCCCCCATCTTCTTAAGTTATTTATACATACCATTTCTCAGGAATATAAAGATAAATGTTAAACATGCATCCTCTCACTTTGGAATTCAAATGATTAGGAGCGTACTTTTTATTTAGGAGAAATTTTTCTATTCCAACGCTTGGGGCTTTACATGAAAAAGAGGTTGAAATAAACAAACAGTAATGGATCTCAAAAACATTTACAAAATCATGCAAATCTATGAAATATTATCATCTGCAATTTCTTGTCATTTCGAAATACATCATCAAATACTGCATTAAAACATTGTTGTATCAAACGTTCTGAAGCATGATCTGCATATTTTTGTTTTAATTTTCTATCTTAGATTTAAAATATACATTAGCATATACTGACATGGACTTGATATTACATAATGGTGTTAAATAAAGAAATAAAAAAAAAATACAAATATGTTGATAAAACAATCAAAAGTGTTGTTAGGGCAATAAGAAAAACAATTATAGTATCTGATAAGTAACCATGATGTTTTAATTGTAGGAAGGGCGTTGAGGATTTTACGGTTGGCAAAGCTGCTGAGTCTCTTACGATTGCTGCGGTTGTCCCGTTTGGTGCGATACGTACAACAGTGGGAAGAGGTAAGAATCTAAAGTAAAACGTCATTCTGTCGTCTGCATTGTCTCAATTTTTGTCTTCATTAGCATTACAACAGTTCATAAATTATATTTTTCCAATAAATTATCTACTGATTACTTTGATGTAAAGTGGGAGGGAAGTGTTGAATACAGTTTTGTAAATACTAACTGGTTTTCGCAAATATTCCTATTTTGCATGAGTGTATTAAACTTAAAAATTGGGCTCAGTTCGTGTGCATTGTTGTGGATGCATGGTAATGGTATAAAAGCGATACCACGTACCTAAATACAACCAATCATGTCATTTTAAAGAGTTTTTATTCCCAAATTTTCCAAATGTGCACCCTACCTTTTGTAATTATAAACGTTGTATAATGTGTTATACTTCGTACGTAATCGATGTGTTTTCTCTTAATAAAAAATTGAGGAATTGTATTCATAAAATAGGCAACACTTAGTTATACAGTAAGTACTGAACTTCTGCGAGAAGCTCTGACTTTTACAGATGACGGTTTACTTTGACATTTAAACCTATATCATCTACGTAGGTACAGAATAGATAATAGATCAGAAAAATGTCTAGTGGTAATAGGTATGGTGTTTTGGGAACATGTTAATGCCGGGAGTTGAGGGTAGTGTGGATGTCATTTTCTTCAAGGGCAACTTATTTGTGCTTTTGAAATAACCCGATATTTTCGTTTAATTAAATGTTGAGCTACAAATTTATATAAAAAATTTCTGTACATTGTCTTAATGTGTAAAATTAAGCCGTCAAGTGTAAAAGTCAGCGCTCCTTTCAAAAGTCCATTACTAAATAGTGTATCACAACTGTTGATATTTTGCAATTGCGCCGTGTTAAAAAAACAAAGTTTGTCGTTCTTCATTGTATAACTGTGTAGAATCCCAAATCTTACAAATATGTCTTTTTATTTGGCTTTCCAGCTGTTAAAAACTAAGAAGGTGAGTTTTGTGCTTTCAAGTATCAATATATATATCCTTAGCGACATAAAAGTTGTGGAGCAATACATGTGACCAAACTAAAGCAATCGCATAGTAGTCACTATTATAGGAAATCCTATAGATTAATAAACACAAACATTGTAATATTCCATTAAACATCATGCGTACCAACACGTGTGTCATAACCCTACTACACAAGAACTGACGATTATATTTAGCCTTTCTGTTTTCTTTTATTTTGAGTACGGTTTCTCCCCATGTCTTTATTTCTACTAAGTCTACAGCGCAAAGCGTTTAATTTCTTGCATTTAACATCCTTATTTGGATTTAAGCATAACCTGTTTGTACTCATGATTTATTTCCGATTAGTTTGAAGCCTGTCCTTGTTTGAGTATGTTTGGACGCCGAAAACGACCTGGGGTGAGTTGAAGGCAGTCTCTGATTGGATGAAATCATCTAGGCCTTTTTTGTCGGAGTTGGACTTTATAGTGCACCAAGAAATAATTTCTTTAGAAATGCACGTTGGATTCAAAATGACTTTGTAAAAAGTGATCTCTTTCATAGTATGTTGAATGATTGTCTTCTGAATGATGACAACTAGAAGTATACTCTGATCTGAACTGTGAAAACCAGTTCACCATTGGCATGTGCTGGCTATTGTATGTGGCATGCTCTGTGTTTCGCTTCAGTTTGTTGTTTCTATACCTGTCTTTGTTGTATATACGGTAATACAATCATGCATAAAATTTTTTAAATTTCTTATTTTTCATTTCTTAAAAAAATATTCCTTAAAATAATTGGAAGAATGATAAACATGATTAAGAGATGACAATGTCATTCCAGTGTTATGTTACATGCATTTTCAGCACCTGCTTTTGCAGTTCTCGGTTCACTGCATCCTTTATCACTGCTTTCTATTTTTTTTACTCTGTTGAGAGTCTCTTTTTCAGCAAATTTGCTTCATATAATGCAGAATTCTCCAAAAAACTCAATTACCTTTTGACCCCTGCTGTCATTTTCCACTTCCCTCCCCAGTCTTTTATTAAGCTGAACTACAAGATGAATGATTATGTAATATATACATTTGTCTAAAATGTTAACATTTTTAGAAATAAATACACGCAAATCACGATCTACTAGAAACTTGTCTATTTGTACTTTTTCAGTTTCTTGCTGTAGCTGGGAAATTTATGCGGATCTTTAATCTGATATGTCTCATGCTACTACTCGGTCATTGGAATGGGTGTCTGCAGTTCTTAGTGCCAATGTTAGAAGACTTCCCAAAAGACTGCTGGGTTTCCATTGAAGAACTAAAGGTAAACTCATATCTTAGAAACCAGAAATAAAATACACTAAAAGTTTGCCGTTTGTATAACTGACTTTGGAGCTTTGTTCAACACTCTTAAAAAAGGAAAGTCGATGCATCGAAGCCAAAAAGCAACAAGAATTGTAACAATGAAAGTCTAAAATCTCTAATGGTATTCATATTTAATGAAGCATCAAAATAGCAACGTTGTGGTGGAGTTTACAAATAAAAGATTAATGGGTAAAACCACAGGCTGCCAGATATACAAGAGAGATTCAAATAATTGTGTGCGAAGGGGGGGAGTATGTCAGAATATTTTTAACACCTCGCTGCGTACAGCATTTCTCGAAACCTATCTCAGTTTCAAAGTAATAAGAACATATATGTATTTTTAAGAGAAAGACATTATCAGATATTATTCATGTTTTTTTTAACCTCAAAATCAAGTATTACTCATGAACATTAAATCTGAATTTCCTAATCATCAGACAATTTTTTCTTTAGTTCTAAATTCATTCAAAAGTCCATTTTATTTGGAAAGAATAACCAGAACGATTCCTTTAGTATTCATTCCGACTAATGAAAAAAATATACATACTGTTCCGTTTTGTTAAGTCTGTATTTTAATTTATTTCAGCATGCTTCATGGTTTACACAGTACACATGGGCGTTATTTAAAGCTTTGTCCCACATGCTCTGTATCGGCTATGGACGTTTCCCGCCACAAAATATGACGGACACGTGGTTGACTATTTTGAGCATGCTTAGTGGTGCTACTTGTTATGCACTTTTCCTTGGGCATACAACAACGATAATTCAGTCATTTGACACATCACGACGGCTTTATAACGAAAAGGTACTACAGTATACAAAAAAAAATATACATGGACAAAATGCATTGAGCATTAAAATAAAGCTTTTGAAAAGAAAAATACATGACATTGATGTTAAAAATTGATTTTGAAAAGTTTTATAGTTTTTAAAAGAATTTAAAAGCATTAGAATATCACAAAAGCACGAAGTGTAAAACTTCAAAAATTGTAATTAAAAATGAGAAAAATGTAGCAATCTTCTGTTTTTGAATTGGAACACTGCAAGGTTTTTAGAAAAATTATGGAAACTTTTTTTTGAAGCATGTAACTTCAAGATAACTGAAATGATTGTAACATATCCATAGAACTGCAAACTTTCATTTGAAATTTTTGGATATAACTTATTGTAGAGAAACACAAGGAGTCTATATGAAAATCTTCAAAGGTCTTTCTTAATGTTTAAATGACCTTTCATAGAGTCATTCTTATCATCTAATGACGTAAGCTTTTTAAGTTAACTAGTTAAATTTACTTTATTTCGTTGTCTATCTCATTAAACGAGATGTTTACCTTTGCTTACAGTCGTAAACATACTATTATGTAGATAATAATGAAGGGACTATTCATTATTGAGCGCCCTGTATACAAGATATTTTAAAATTGTCTTTCATATAAAAAAAGATCTAGAGCAACTGTTATTTTTTTTTTGCGAAGTTAGAAATACTGAACATTCGAGCAGTTGTAAACATTATTTTATGTAAGATATATGTACGCCAAGATCTCATGTATTTTCAGTTCAAACAAGTTGAGGAATACATGATATACAGAAAGTTACCCAGAAAACTACGACAAAGGATATCCGAGTATTATGAACATCGTTACCAGGGCAAAATGTTTGATGAAGACAATATTTTGGTTGAATTAAATGAGTGTCTTCGTCAGGTGTGTATTTTTCAAGATTCCAACATAGTACAATATATATACGTTTCTGAATCAATTCAAAAATCGTTAAGTGAAATACTATAACGTTTTTCACTAAGGTACTTATTTCTTAAACTGTTATGTTTACATAAGCAAACTTAAGAAAAATGCACTATGTGTAATATATATTACGTGTATTTGATGAGCTTATCTCATCTGAAAGCTCAAGTACTTGTATTGTTTCTGATCACCGTCCATCCACTTATCTATTGAACGTTTCCCAATTCCTGACTTCTTCTTAAGAAGCATAGGAACAATTTTTACCAACGCTGGTACGAAGCATCCATGCGTATTAAGGATTCTAAATTGTTGAAAATCAAGGACCATGCAAACCCACTTCCAAGGAGAGATAATCAAGAAAAAGGCAAAAACAAAGAAATCAATAAAAATCGGCTTATTTAGAACCACGGGGCCAAAATGAACCTAAGATGAAACCTTTCTGAGAAAGCGTAGATTGTAAATTGTCCAAATCATGAATCTTGAGTTTAAATTATAGTTACAATAGAAGATGAAATCTTTGCATTTAACTACGAGTTCGTAAGAAAAAATTTTGAAAAGGAAACGTATATGAAAGTAAAGATTTTAGAATGTTCAAATTAGGATCCCCGGAGTAAAGGTGAGACCTCAATGATAAGGAATTAGACTATCTCGACTAAAGAAAGAAATTTATTTGGAACCTTCCTAAACGAAGTTTAATCCCTTGGGAAAGAGTCGGGTTACAATAAAGGACGAAAATATTGCATTGAACTATAAAAGAATTAAAGGAAATCTCAGAAACACAGTATAGATTTATCTACTTGCAAACTTTCCCATGTTGTGTGAATTTAAGTTTGTTTCTGGTTATGGGCGAATTTTAGTAAATAGGAATAATGAATGGAATTTAGGAAGATATATACAAAAATTATATTTATTATTCTCTTAAGTAGCATACTTTAACGTACAAAGCAATTTTGTAGATTGATGTAGACTTAATCGAAAAATTAAAGTAACCTCATGTTAAAATTGTTGTTAAACCCTAGAGGTTTCATCTGTTTTACAACGTGCAATTCAAACAGTAGTAGCAATAACTTCATGAGTGGAATGGATGAATTAGGTATATAGCACCTTAGTTATATAAGTATAATACTTGTAAATACAGAGCATCTTACAATTGTATTTCCATTTTAATTCTACCGTGGATAGAAATTTACTTGCCAAAGAAACTGAACAAATGACTTTATATTCGTAGGAAGTTATCAACCATAATTGTCGAGCCTTGGTGAAATCCGTGCCATTTTTCACAAATGCTGATCCCCAGTTTGTTTCTGAGGTAATCAGTAAATTGGAATTTGAAGTCTTTCAACCTGGGGATTATATCATAAAAGAAGGAACTATGGGAACAAAGATGTACTTCATTCAAGAGGGAATCGTCGACATTATCACTAAGGACGGCGAGATCGCCACTTCGCTGTCTGATGGTTCATACTTTGGTGGTAAGTTGCCCTCTTACCAGTCTCCATTAAAAAAGTTTTTTTTTCTTTTTTATCGCAGTTAAAATTACGCACGTTTGCATTTGTTCCAAAATATTGTAATTCCTCGGTTAATGTGGTTTCATCAATTTTCGTTGGCATCAATTTTGTGTATTGTGTAAAACAAACGTTTTCGAGGATACGTAATTTCGTGGACAAAAGCATTGCCTATAGAAGTGAATAACATATTTCTTAATTCAATGAACATTTAAATTCGTGGATCTGCTCAACAACGAAATCCTCAAAAATTGGTGCTCAACGAATATTGATGAAACCACAGTTTCTCCTTTTTGATTTCTTGCAAAATTATTCAATAAACACATTATATTGTATTTACAGAAATATGCTTACTAACAAATGCCAAAAGGGTTGCTAGTGTACGTGCAGAAACCTACGTGAATCTTTATTCTTTATCGGTTGAACATTTTAATACAGTATTGGAAAGATATCCCCTCATGCGCAGAACTATGGAAAGTGTTGCCGCTGAAAGGTTAACCAAAATCGGCAAAAATCCAAGCATTGTTAGTAGTAGAGCTGACCTTGAGGAAGATCAAAAGTTGGTTAATGAAATAGTAATGGAATCGACCCCAGTCGTCACAAGTGCGAGTGAAGACGAGGATAAAGATTCAGATGATAGTTCAGAAAGTTCAAAAAGTTCACGTAGAAAAAAGAAATTTAAGTTTGACTTTACTGGAAAACTACACAAAATTACCGAAGAACGAAAATCGAAATCTAGAGAAAGTATACATAAAGATTCTCTTGAAATGCCAAATGGTAAAATGGATAAATTACGGAAATTACCATCCGGCTCTAATTTGTTCGGATTACGGGTAGGATTTGCAGGCTTCACGGATAGGAAACGTTCAGAGAGTGTGGGTGCGAACCTTAATTCTATAGATCGCCGTGATTCTGATCAGAGTCAAATCGAACCAGGCAATCTTCCACGCCGCGCCAGTTTTTTAGGAACAAGGTTCTTTAAACCAAAAGAAGTAAAGAGAGAAAAGAAGCAAAGGACACAGTCAACGGGAGGTAGCGATTCGCCTCTGTCAGAAGGCAAGGGTGGAGTGATTCAGTTTTTAACAGTACCTTTGCAAGCTGAAACACGGCATAAACTAAAGGGGAAGAAATCAAGATCTGAACAATCTATTTCCCCTAAGGAATCCACCAGTATGCATTCCCAAAACATGTCGGAGGAACCTGCTCCAAATGTGCAATCAAGCAGTGAAAATTTACCGAAAATTGAAACTGTGGTGCATCATACAGATAGGGCTAAAGAATGCGTCTATCAGATAGAAAATCTAGATGAAAAGCCTGGTAGTTCGTGTTTTTAAAGTTTTATTTTTCATGAATCGTTCATAATATAATCTTGGGTTATCATAAAATATATTCTGTTCACTTCAGGAGTTCGTAAGGGGATCAATTACTACATTCAGCATGCCATATCACACATGTATAATTATTTATCAATATGAATGCAAGTTAAAGAATTATGCAACTAAACAGTAATAAAACTATATTTTGATATGTTAATGCAGGTAATAGAGGATGCATATGTCTTTGTGGATTTCTTTTCCTAATCAATTTTTTTTTTTTTTTGATTTAAAAAAAAACTTAATTATTCTTCTGCAGTAGTTTACGATCCTGTAAGGCAGCTTAATTACTATATACGATAAATTCTATTTTCAACGTTGGAGAATAGGTCTTCATTTGTATTTAAAAGTTATAAGTCCTTTGATGTCCTTATCGATTCTAGACGTTTACGACTGCATCGAATAATTGTTAAGGAAATCCTCAGTGAATAAATATAAGCAGTTTTAAAAAAAGTAGAATGGATGTTTGATTCTCTTCATTTCAAGCGAAAAACTTCATTGTTAAAGTGGATTATGTGTAACTGGGGTAAAGATCTAACCCGAGAAAATATAAAGTGGAATTTGATGTCCTCTAGATGCAATTTAATGATCTTTAATAAGATATAACTACTTTTACAGATTAGAAGGACCGTGTCTACCATTATTTTTAATTCTTGTAATTTCCTAGTAATTCCTGTTTTTTATCCATCATTGCACATCTTCAACCCTAATAAATCACTGTATCATTGTTAATTGAAACATGTAAGGTGCAAATCAACCATTGCTAATAACTCTAGGTTTCTGAATATTCCTTGAAAGTGAAATCTAATGTAACTGCCTGCCTCTACGGATCGAAATCCATGATTCATGGCCTCTCTACATATCAATCAATATTATTGTGATCTTGACTTTGATGAAACTGGGAATTATTTGAAAGCAATGAAACAACTTTCCTACTGTAACTCACTGCGAAGTATAATTTGTGTTTTCAAACTGATTTTTTATTAATCTAATGTTTTTATTTTCATTTTGAAGCTTCTTAAAAACTGGCACATTATAATAAATGTGTTTTTTCCATAAACATCTGTCCAATTGATGTATATTTCCAAAAGTAATTGATTCAAACACTATTGTAAGATAAATTTTATTCCATATCAATTAAACGTTGGAATAACTGTTCATATATTTCTCTGTTTAAAATTGATATCAATTTTTATATTCGAAATGTTCTGTGATTTGTCGTGCAATTGCATTGCACATCATGTGTGCCAAATTGTCATTTTGTAGAATGTAGTCAACAACGAATTTTGTTATTTTCATCTTATTTGCAAACAGGGAGATTTGGAGGAACTCTCAAATTCATAGCTTTAGATTGGTTGACGTTTTATTATCAGTATTATAATAACGTGTCCCACTATTGGTGTGTTACATGTACTGACGGAAAACTTCAGTCTTCTGTAAATGGGTAAATATTTAAGAAATTCTCTGTTTGAAAGTTAGTATACATATACTACGTAAACATCCTTTAAGTTTAATGTCTTTTATATATCATAGAGACATTTCAGGTTTCTTTTTTCCAACATTAATTCTTTTGCACAGCAAATTATCCTGAATTCATTCTAATCCTCTGATAAGCACATTCCAAGCGTTTTTCTTTTTTGTTTGGTTGCACGTGTGGAAGTTATTTTTAATCTGTAGTTTACAGGCTCATTAAATGTGCAGTGGGGTCTCTTTCTTTTCAGTAAAGAAGATATCGAATTTGGCCTATACATTATGTAATAAGAATAGAGTATTTTTATTTCATAGAGTGTTATTTTGCAGATATCAGCGACTGTGATATTATACATGCATCTTGTTTTTATTTAATATTTGTTACGTCTTTATTTGTGTCAGTTAGATATTATCTCGTCCTGATATAATATCAAGGGTAGAGAAAAAATACTGATATTCACTGTGTTATCAGAATAAAGATATAAAACAAGTTATATTTAGTCGTTTCACTTTTAAGATTGAATTTTAAAATGCTGACCTTAAAATGTAAAGACATTTCAATAAGTTTGATATAAAATCAACTACATGTTTATATCTTTGTATGTTTGGAATGGAATTCCATGTTCTGGTGATGTGGAGGATTGAAAAAAATCATTTCGTTAACAAAATAAAGATTTGTAGAAAACAAGCTTTTAAAATATACACAAAGGATAAAAATAAACGAAACAAAAACTACTTTTAAAAACAAGTGCCCTCTCACCCTTATCCCCCCAACAAACCCATCAATACAACAGAAAAAAAATAATGGTTTAAAAAATATTACATTTGTTTAAAAAACACATTTCCTCTTTCAATTGAAACTCTAATAAAAATTAAGGTACAATTTATAAACCTTTATCGAGGAGTACATGTAATACAGGTTTGTGAAATTATCAAGTAAGTCCCCATAAATGTTTCAAAACATTGCCTTATTACTTATGATTTACGTTATGTGAATTAATGATTTTAAAAGAAATATATTTTCTACCATTTAATTCCTAAACCAATGCAAAAGATTTAGTTTTCAAACCTTAACGTTATTAAAAAAAACTGTGTTACTTTGATATACTGTGAAATTAAGTCGACAGGTAATGACTTGTTTAAATAGTTGTCTTTAGGTAATGGAAAGTCCCACACTAAACTTAATAATCTATAGTAGTGCAGATTCCTAGATGCAACGTCCAGGCAAGTTTGGTTAAGAAGGTCATAAAGTTACTTTGGAATGGAATCGCAACAAAAATTTTATTCTGATCATTCATCAGGAAAAGGGAGGAAAATCTAGCATCTAAAGAGTTCAACCCTAGATGCATCATCCATGTAAGTTTGGTCTAGGTTTGTTTGCTTGTGAAGGAACCTGCTACAAAAACTTGGATCATTTTGCTGGAAAATGTATTTCAAATTCAGTTACTGAAGCAACTCTGTATAAGTATATCATTGCATCCTTAGATTTATAATTCTTACAAATTGGTCCAGAAAGGGCAAACTTTCATGCAATTAAAATGAAAGTGCTCCAAAAACTTTAACCTGGCCACTCATTCAGAAAAAGCCAGATCGAGTATCTGCATGAAGCAATCCTGTTAGTGTGCATCATCCTTGCAAATGCATGGTCAAGCTTACAATAAACGTGATCCTAAAACTTTGACTTGGTCACTTATCCGGAAAATGACGATCAGATCAAGCATCTTAAGCAAGCCTGGTAATGTACATCCTTAGATGTTTCATTTGAAAGATTTATCAATGTAAGTTTTAAAGTTATTTGGACATGCATCAAAAATTTTTACTGTTCCAAAAACATTAACTTGTTCAATCTTTAGCTACAATTGAAGCAACAAAAACCTTGACTGGCACAATGAAATATACAAAAAGCGTCTTCATGCATTTGAGTCACACTTGCTGTTTATTTAAATGATAAACATGCTTCTTCTTTACTAGATTTGAAAATATAGTTTTTGTAAAGTCATATTTCTTGGAAAGTTAAAGGAATTCCAGTGTTTCGCTCTTAAAGAATGGTAGATAGCATCCCAAGACATCCATTCACATACTTTGTTTAAACATCAAAATCTTGTAGATATGCTATTTTTGTAGGTATTTTATATGACAGTACATTGACTCTTTCACGTATTGAACACTATCTAGCATATAGTTTATGCTAACCATACAAAAAAAGGAGCAAGGAAAAACTTCTAATTAACTTATCAAATATTTTTAGATATAATTTCGACAATGTATTATCGATTAACAATAGTTACTTCAATTTAATTATCGATATATCATAGAGAACTTAATTGAAATCAAAGACATTACAGTGTGCCAAATCAGTTTCATATTTAATTTTGGATGTTTTACTAGAAAACGAGAAAGGACTAAGTATGCCAAACGAAATGATTCCAGTATTTCGGTCGTCAGCTATTATTTTTCGTAATATTTTAATATCCCGTTATCATGTCATGTGCAATCACTTTATATAAAACCGATGCATGTTACTGACCGTTGAGTAAAAACCTCTTATAAAGTTTCATAAATTCTATGGATGTCTAAATGACATTGTACGCAAATATGACGTATATCATTTAGTCATGCTGAAGCAAACTTGTTTAGTATTGAATGTTAAGCATTTTTTTTTTGGATACTGAATTTGACTACAGAATGCTATCTACATTACCAATACGTAGGAGGGCTCACAGTGGATGGAACATGTCTACAGGGGATGCTTCCTGATCCCACCACTGAAACTTCCAGGGGTCGGCGTTTATGCCCTCTTCACAGATTTGTATAGTTAAAAGATGTTTTGAGATTGATCTCTCTTACACTTTATTATCTTCACCATTTTTTAACCTACTATGCATTTTTTTTTTACAATCATCAATCTTAAAGACAGTTTACGACATCCAATGTTTCTTGTTTGTTTGTTTTTTTGAAAACTTACTTCTATAGATTTTATTTCATAACTATATACATGACTATTATTCGTCTTCTTATGATTTAATAACTATGTTTCATTAGTTTTCATTCATGGAAGTAAAAAAATATAAAGATACATGTATTTCCTTTCAAATATACTTAAATGTATTAAACAACAATACGAGGGTTGTCCCAAAAAGTCGTAGACAATGTTAATAACTTTTTTAACACGCAACTAAAACTAACCAAATTTTGCATACACATAATACAACCAATGTTCTTTAAAATTGTGAATTCTTAAATATATATCTTTCATATTAATTATATTGGGACGATTTATATGAAGGCCGATATGGTCTGTCGGCGCACGACCAAAATTCGGAATAATTTACGCATCATATAACTATTACATTATTTTTATTTCTTTAGTACTATGCAAAAGATTGAACTAGAATTTTAATCACTGAAACCAGAATCAAAATCTTAATAATATGTCAAAATTTCATGTAAATAGCATTAGAAACAGACGACTAGTGTTATGATTTTCAAAGTGTTGTCCGAATTAAGATTGATGAAAATGACGTCGTCGAACGGGTACGGAAATGTAATAGATTATTTTTGGTATGTTTTACATTCATCAGAGACGGAGGGAAAGAGTACAGAAAGGACATTACACACTATATTTTGATAGAAATGTTGTTTTTTAATAGCACGAGATTCAAAGATAGTTTTAATTCCCTCTATATCGGAAAAATAGTTATTGCATGTAAATTAGAGCACTGATTGCTTAACGCAGACATTTGGAAACGGGCCATGAACGTCGTCAAACAAGGTGCATTCCCTGTTGCCTAAAATGTGTTACATTAAAAGTTTAAATCTAAAGTTTAAACTTATCTATATACTATCTAGATAAGTTTAAACTTTAGATTTAAACTTTTAATGTAACAAATGTACGGTGATCTTTCAACTAATTTAATTTTGACTAAAATTTGAATCTGCATAAGAAGAGGGACAGTGGTAAATTTAAATTAGTCCCTTTGTCAAGAGTGGTTTTTCACTATTAAAAAAATATTAATTTGGATGTTAATAGCCTCATGTGAAGCAGAAAAAGATATCATGACGTTATGAGAGACGTAAATTACGCTTGCTTTCATGCGCCGATGTACACTTACATGGTTTCTTCATTTTTTCATAGTTTTCTTATTAAATGTGGTATCGTCATGAATCTTGAAATGCATGATCATAAAATGCTACTCTTTGCTATGACAAGAAAAGAAATTTGATTTAGCAAAGAGAAAATAAAATATGTTCCCTGTCTACAACTTTTTGGAACAACCCTCGTATACAATGGCTTGCAATTAATATGACAATGTAATAACGCCGATGCAAAGAAACAAATAATTTTGTAAAAAAAAATCATTGTATTGTACAATAATTTTTCCAGTTTTGTCATTTATAAAAAAAAAAAAGGAATTGGACAGATGTGGAGAAACACAATATTGTACTTTCAAGACTAAACGATGATAAAAATTGTTATTTTAATGTTCCACTGTCATAGAGTTTTGGTAGAATTAAAAATCCACTTCAAAATATTGTACAAATTAAGGGGAGAAAGTTTTACTTCTGTTATATTTGCATATGGATATTTTGCCAAATTATGCAAACACATCAACAATAAAACATTAATTTGAGAGTTTATAAATTCATTATTTTGTTCTTTATTCATATCTTATTCTTGAAAGTAATGCTGTGTAATAAAATTGTTTGATTCTCTATTTTTGAAAATATCACAATACAGTTAAACTCCTTTAAAACGAAAAAGAATACCCAAATTTTCTATTTTGTATTTTCTATTTCTATTTTCTAGTCTATATCTCCTATGGTTCAAAATTTATGACAAAATTTCGAAAATAGCTTTTTTAGCATTAAAGTCACAGTCAAGGTCAAAACGTCAATGACTTTGGTGTCATTTGTATGAACTTTATTTGTGAAGTATGCATACCAAATATGAAGTCTCTATCTCCTATGCTTCGAAAGTTAAGGCAAAAGTTTGAAATAGCTATTTTTAGTATGTAGGTCACAGTCAAGGTCACAAGGTCATTGACCTTGGTGACTTTTGAAAGAACCTTATTAGTGCAATATGCATACCAAATATGAAGTCTCTATATCTCAAGATTCTAAAGTTATGGCGAAGGTTAAAGTTTTCAGCAGACAGACAGACAAACAGATAAACAGACAGAACAAAAACAATAAACGCCTCGGATCTATCGATCCGGGCGCATAAAAATCTTCCCTGGAGTCCAAAGCAGCATGTAGACGACGTAGAGGTTCAAAGAAAACTAAAATCATGCACATCTTGTCAAAGCATTTTTGATCCTGAATACCTGTACAATTAAAGAGTCTATGCTTTATTTTATTACATTATTTTGAACTGTGTAGAAAACCCTGCCGTTGACAAGGATGCTAATGACTTTTATCTGGCTAATTATGATAGGGTCTTCAATCGAGGTTACGTTTACTTATTGAGAATACTGTGCGATGAACTCGGAAGTTAGAATGTCAAAAAAATTCCACGTATACTCAATAATATTAGTTATAGTGTTCAATACTCGGATCTTTTAACAGGTACTCGATTAACCAACCACTCTGTTGTACTAATATATATATTTCAATACATTGATGTAATAACAGCTAAGGCAATAAAAAGGTCCAAAGGACTTCAATATATCCAAGGATAGCCATCTTTGTTTAAAGTGGCAACCTGAAAAAATTAATTTTTGAATTATAAATTTTCTGAAACAGTGATTTTCTACCTTCAACCAATAAAAGTAAGCAGTGGAAGGGTGGACACATGTTAGGTTGTAAATGAAGGTCAAACCTGAAGTTTACTTAATATATGCATATTTGTCATTAATTTAAGACCTATTGCACAAAAGAATGACAATGGACACTTAATGTCAACAGAAAATTCACACATGTATTATTATCATTTATTCATAATATATTTTACGCAATAAAACATTCCTTTCACAAGGAATTAAAGCTTTGATATGTATTGATTCTGGGGAGAATTTTATTCTTCAGATACTATGATATTCATTTCAAAGACAAAATAATATGTTTCATTTCAAACAAAACAAACAAAAGAAAAAGATCTGATATGTGAAATATACATGTATTTATTACACACTTAGTAATAAATACAGGTTTTTTGCATATGCGATATGGCTGACGTCACAATAGCCGTATCAACCCTGCAGGGCTGATATGGATTTGCGGGGCTGATATCCGTATCAGCCCTGCAAATCCATATCAGCCCTGCAGGGCTGATACGGCTATTGTGACGTCAATATCACACCCTTAGTAAATTAAACCACAATAACAGTACTTGTACTCATACACAATTTTTGGTGGGTTCATATTCTCTTAATTTTAACTTTTTGAAATTAAGGTTAATCTTAATTTACAAATACATGTAATACTATAGAATATTTTCAAATTACGGATCAAGTGCATTGAAATAGAAATAGAAACAAACCCAAATCTTATGAGACATTAGACTATGTACATGTATGTAAGAAGTCCATGCATGATTATTTACTTATTTTCTTCTCAACTGTATTTTATTACTAAGTATGTAATAAATATAATAAAACATACCCTTTTCCACATCACATCCTGTATAAGCCCTCGTAATATCAGCCCTTCGGGCCTTTTTCCCTCTGGCTGATATTGGTGTCTCGGGCTGATACAGGATGTGATATGGAAAAGGGTATGTATTATTCTCTATATATCTGTACCAAACATAAGACTAAATAAAGAACTAATTTAATATGTCATGGATCTGTGATATGGTACAGTAAGGTTTATCATATCTGTTGTTTAAATCGTCCAAGGTCCTTAATGAGAAATGAAGTATGATCACGAAAGTTTTTTGCCATTTCTTCAGTGATACTCATGCTGTTTGGTCTGTAAATGACAAGAGATAAGAATCAACAAATGAGGAAATAATGGCAAATTGAACGTCTTATAATGGATTTACTGATCAATAGTCCCAAATCCTTCACATGCAAGCACCTGTAGTGACAAGATATCAACCAACAACTTTAGCCAAGATAAAATTATTCCTATGAATTATCATACAGTAGTATCTTTAGAGGGAATGACTTGTTTTAATCTATTTCATAATATTTTTAGATCTTATTTCCACATTTCTGAAGACAAAAAAAAAATATGGGGAATATAAACTTGGAAGGATAGTAACTTTTACTGTACCTGATTTTTAAGAAGCCTTTGATATGCCTCATCAGGTCTCCTAGGAAGGGGGCGGTTACTCATAACCGAAGCCTGTGGTTGAACAGGTTTAGCCATAGAGTAACTGCGCTCTGGAACTGGAGGGGCTGAGTCATTTGAAGTCACTTGACTATTGCTGGTCTGATTTTCTTGGACTCGGTTTGTGCGAGATGCACCCCTCTGTAATCATATTAATTAGCATCTGATAACACACTTTAAAAATTAATATTGAAGTTTTGATGTCTCAACGTATGATACTCCGAGAATGCAAAAACTATAGAAAATGAAATAAAAAATGATCAAAGAAGAAATAATCTTTGTGAATATCTATCTAAAAACATTTTTAATACTTCAACATAATCAAATTTCTTTGTATCAGGAAAGTATTAGTAAATATTTAATAGGCTCTATGCACTTCTTAAATTCATTGTTGTGAAATAAAAAAAACATGGCCATGCTCAAGCATTGAATGCTTAGTTTGTAACTTCAACAAACAAAAGCCCCTTAAACGGTAGTCGTTAGCAATGAAACCAAAACAAAAAACATAAAAATTTAAACAAAAAATGACATAACAGTGTTACTCTTGCATTCTGCTCTAAGGGTGGGCAAAAATGAGTGTTTTTAATAAACTAGCTTTTCAATAGCTAGTACATGTAACTATGAAAACAAATAATATGAATACAGAATATATGGTCAAATCAATAATTTTCGCGGGGGGTTTAATCTTCGTTGTTTTCGAGGTATGAAGAGACCCACGAATTCATGCCCACCATGAAATGTAAATTTTCATATGCAAAACTACTAAAACGTTCTTCATCCACGAAATCAAAATGAACCAACAATTTTTCCTCAAACCCGAAAATTTGGCCCCACGAAAATATGTGATATTACAGTAATATAAATTTTGTAGCCTACATTACTAATTACATACACATAAAACATGCTTAAATTTAATATACTTGGTTGCAGCTAAAAATGTAACCAAACAGTTCATACACTTTTAATAGAAATAATTACTGATTATGAAATTCTGCTTGCCATTCCAAGTTTTTTTGTTCAGAGTACATTAGCCATCATATTGTAGTCTGGTAATTAAAGATAGGTTAAATGATTTCATAATTGATATACTGATAAACCCAGTTTCAGATCTAAATGCATGGCTTCGATAAACATTTGAAATTTGTACACAGAATGCAAGTAGACTCATTACACATGTATTTCATGCAAAACAGGGTACATCTGGGTTATTATAGGATGCATTTTTGATGTGACAGGAAGAATGACTCACACATAAGGACGAGTCAGGTGCTAAAACACAACATGTTGATTTCAAAACAGACAACCAAAATATTCTCTTCAGTGAGTTAAAATGTTAATTTAATAATTTATTAATACAAATACTTATCTTTATCAGACTTTAAACCAGAAAAAGTTTTAAAGTATTTTTTATAAGTTAATTTCAAAATTTGCATTATGGGTTATAATTTTTTTAAATAGTGACCATCATGCAGAAAACAAGAATTCTAAAATCTTACTCTCTGTGGATTTCTTGTAGCTTGATGACTAGATTTATTCTGTAAATATTGTTACTTTGAATAAATCATTCATAGCACAATCATAAGTTAAGAAAATTGTATACAAGTATAATGATGTTTTTACATTAAGACAATAAAGATAGTCTCTATGTTTTACCTGGGAGTTTTCTTCCAGTTTGAAGTACATATTGTCTCCGACCAATTCCTGGTAGTCACACACACCATGTTCCTGCAGTAAAATAGACATATCTTATGAAAAATAAATAAATTTTATTTTTAGCTATTTTAATCATTGTTATTTGTTTAGTATATCATAAATGTTGTCATCCTTCCTTAATTTTCAAAGAATCCTTTTAAAAATGTCAATATTTTACCTGCCCACATGGTTCTGTAAGGTAACCATTCCAGTTGGATATCTTAACCTATAAAAATGAAAAAAAAAATAATCCAAGGAACATGAGTATAATATATTGTTGTGAAATAATAGCTTGGAGAGAAAGATGAAATTGTATCTTACGTTTTTATGATATTCCACCAGATCCTTCAGATTTCTGTGGACCTTAGGTTCCCCAATAATTATATACTTCTTGTTTGGAAGCTGATCAATCATGTAATGTCTTGTTCGATCTCCCCCACTGAATACAGGAGCAAAAGTAATTAATTTTGTTTTTCATTTTGTTTTCAATTATCAATGTTCATTTCACCATTAATTGAATCAGAGCATACAGTTGTAGTAATTAAGCTTGGAGGACTCACTGGTGTATGGATATATGCAAAAAGGAGCAAATGATATACGCTACCTTTTACAAATCAAAGTAATGTATACACCTTCAATTTACAAAATCCATTCATAAAAACTCTGATTTACCTAAAAGATAATGTGTAACCAAATCTGCTTTCGCTGACTCGAATAAGGTAACAGCCTCTTGGTTTTCCTTTTAACAAGGTTTCTGACTCTCTAAAAGTACAAATAGGATTTGTAAAATGTTTAAATCCAATACAAGAGACCCGAACCATGGATCATAATGCTTATCTGAGTCATCGTGGCCCTACCATTCTTCAATATATGCAGATTTACCCCTACATACAAGATCACTGAGATTATCATACATGAACCTCGCATTATTTTCAATATGTTGGAACAGGAGAATCATTTCTTTTAATTGTAATTTAAAGCATCCAAATAACTCATTTATGTTAAAAAACTAAACACTATTACATGAAAAATACAGGTTTTATCACGAAAGAATTATTTATTATGAAAGAATTTTTTGCCACCTTTTGTTCATTGATCTGCTTTTGTAGTACCTGTATATCGGTTAATGCTTTATACAGGGAAACTTTTCTAATCAGAAAACCATCATTTTATAGAAATTGACTCGATTAGACAAAACTCTAGATTTTAAACAGCTAACTTACTCAAAAGGACAGAGAGTTATCATTGTAATAGACAAGATTTCAGATTACCCAACATCCAGATTAGATAGTTTCACTGCATGTATATTCAAGGAATTCAAATGATATTTTCTAGCATGTCTCTCTACAGGTATTTAGTTGGAATTAAAATGTGTACATCTCCTTAACTACTCTAAATATATTTTTATTCATGAGAATTTTATTTTCATGCAGTTAAGCAAGACAGTGATAATATGAAATTCTCACGTATATACACATTTCTAAAGAAAACACATTTGTCAAAATTTGTCTCGTAATTAAGAGTAAATGACCATATCACAAAAATAAGGTGGCAGGAAAAATTAGTAATCTACAATATTACAATATTATAATACCCTCTTTGCAGAACTTGATTGAATTACCTGCGACTAATGACACCATGGAACCACTCTGCAATAAAATTTCCGCTGACATTGATAGGATCATAGACCTGATGAGTCTGGGTCTCTTTGAACCATCGCACCGTGGCCATCCTGGTCCCTGGGGTACCAAAATTGTGGGAGGACACAGGCTTGAATTCATCCTCTGAAAACTCTGAATCTGAGGAGCTAACTTCCGCCTTTAAATGAACCATACATATATCAAAATAAGGGTCAAATTGCATTATCTTAATTGAATTTAATGGGCCTGAAGAGAAATTTCAAGACATCTGAGGATATGAAATATTGATGTTGAATTAATTAGTCAATGAAAAAAATAGTTTGGACTTCATACTTGTTTCAACATATCCATGGAGTTGAAGTTACACATACTTGAGATATTATTCAACTCAAGTGGGTGTAAATGTACTAGATAATGCATTGATCTAATACATTACAAAGATGGAGGAACCTATAATGAATCTGTCGACCCTTTACATACATGACTTTACTTATGTGGAGTAATACAGATAAATATAAGAAAGATCTTACAGGTTTAAAGGAAAATTGTTCTGATTGTTTTAAAAAAAATAAAGGAAAAAAACGAAATATTCAAAGGATGTAATTTGTGTATACTATAATGAACATGCAAAGCACAAAAGATTTTAAAGCCCTTTAACAAAATGAGGCCAAGTAAATTAATTTTGATAAAATTCAGTTAGTATGTTCCTCATCATAACTATCAAAACAAAATAAGCAAAATTTTCAGGAGTTTAAGGCAAATAAAAAATGTAAAAAAAAAAAAAGAAAAGAGCTTGAAACAATAAACAGTAAGTTAAGTGACCTTTTGGATCCTCTTCTCTAAAAATAATTGAAAAAGTAAATTTAATGTTTAATAGGAATCTCCCTCTCAACACATTTCTTAACAAAAAGGCCTGAATACATGTACATGAATTAAATATTCTTGCATTTAGTCTCAACACTTTTTTTCTTTTTCAAAAATATAAAATAATCTTTTTTACATTTATTTCAGTTCCTATTCGGAACACTTTAAACAAGAGGTCTGTGAACCAGTGGATGCTCACTAGTAATACTACCAGTCTTAAGTGAATATACACTGTTTGGACAGAAGAAGAGATAAACAGGTATATAAACATCAGATGTTGACATAAAAAATCCAAACATATGGAATGCCAAAACAAAGAGTGTATCACTGCTTAAACTTTATGTATCTGAGATGAGTTGTTGCTGAGAAAACTTTCACAGAAATATTTGGTTTAGACAGAATTACAGACAAACAGGAAGTTAACATTGGGTACTTACAAGTTTGAAACCCACCATACCCAATGCCTAAACAAAAAGTGTGCTGAAATTTCAAGTAGTTGCTGAGAAAACTGGGACAGAAATTTCGTTCAGACAGACAACAGGAAGCTGACAATGGATTCATATAAAAATGAATCTCACCATATGGCATGCCGAAACAAAGAATGTGCTACAATTTCAAGCATTTGGGAGAAGTGGTTGCTGAGAAAACTGTGACAAAAATTTGTTTGGACAGACAAACACAGATTTACATGGGTAAAATAGCACACACCCCTCTCCTTCAGAGTTGGGTATAATCAAGGTATCCTTATTTTAAAAGTTTAAAAGCAATTTCACAACACATACCTGGGTGCCCATTTCATGAAAAGTCTTTTTTGGTGCTGGTTTTTCATAACTCCTGGTACTCATCTGTACAGACTGAACATCAGTGAAATCAGGGATTGGTGGAAGGTCAGAGCCATCAGGAACACCAAAGAAACCTTGTAAAAAGACAATCACTGCAGTTCTGTCTTATCTGAATCATTTATTATCAAAATAAAAACCACACAATTTTGCAGCTTTTTTCCCCTTTATTTTATATATATATATATGCATGTAGAGGATAAAATTTGTATCACAGATATATAAATAAAAATCTTCAATAAAAAGCATAGATGTTTTATTACAAGTTTTGACTAAGCCTTTCTTAAAATTTGAGAGATAGAGAGCTCAATTTTCATTCTTTTCAGTTGGGTAATTTAAGATGTCACTAGGTATTGGCAGCATACTTACTAGATGGAATATTATCATCATTTTGTTTGGCTATCTGCAGTTGATTACACAGATGAATGTTAAGGTTATAAATATCATCAGCCAAATGCTTTAATCTTTCTGCTTCACTTTTAGCTTTAGCAAGTCTTCGCTTGTATTCCTGACGACCAATAAATCCCCTTACCACTGAAATAAAATCACTTCATGCATAATTGATCTCAGCCACATTATCTCTTTACTCTTTTTTTATTGTTAAATTCTTATCAAATCTAAAAGCTGAACCTCATAGTTATATTACATGTAAATATATTTTACATACCTTTCTGAATTTTTATGGCAGAAACACCCATTGTTTTTAAAACATCTGAAAGCTGTTCTAAATGAAAGTATTTCATGAAAACCTTAGTTTTGCTGAAATGAAAAAAAAAAACCCAATTTGATATTGAAATATCAAGGTACATGTAATTTTTTTAAAATACTGCACTTAAACATATAAATATGTGTAACTCGTTTGAAAGACATTTTACTGAACATTATTCTAAGCATAATTCATATAAACCTAAGGCCTAAAATAAAAATTTAAATTCACTTGTTTGCAGTTACCTACAAAACACTGAAAATGCAACCAACCTTAAATTTTTTCAGCTTTTTTGGGGTATTTTTTTTCAAGGTTTCAAGCTTTTAGGATATTGAAGCTGTTTCATTTTCTGTTTTTTTTTTGGTTTATCAATTAATTGCTTATACAATTATGTTTATAACTTTTGCTCTGTAACAAAAGTTTGAAAACTACAATATTTAAAAAAAAAAAACTGTCCCCCAGTACCCATCCACTTAAAAAAATTAAGAATTAAGAACAAAGAATTTTTCAAGCTGGACTTAACTGTTTAAAAAATTAGAAAGAAGATTACCCTATCTGCCAGCCAGCTATTTTGCTGGCCTTTAGAATTTTATAACAATTTTCTTTTGTCCCTGGTAATGCTGCTTCACATACAATAATTTTGTATCTGTAATGAAAAAAAATTAAAACCATTAAATCTTATGACAGCATTTTATATTCACTCACAAAAAATACAAGACAGTGCTTGGATACAAAAGAATTTCAAAATATTAATAAAATATACAAACTTTTCTACAAATTCTGCAAATGATGGCCTTACTGCAAACCCTTCTCTTCTAATCTTAATGGTCTCCAACATACCAGTGTACAATAACTAAAGCAAACATACCAGTGTACAAAAACGTAGATAGACAGATTTGCAATTCAACTTTTAAGGATGCAATTCTTTTCTTCTCATATCATTTTTCTAGGTCTTTACTTTTAAATTTACAGTTATTTTGATACTCTTCTACACAATGTTTATAAATTGCACCAATACCAATAAGCTAAGTAATCAAAGTCAACATTGATTGCCTGCATCCAGTTCTTACTTGGTCTTGTATGTAGCTATCATCAAACTTTCCTGGGACTTTGACATGATTTGGCTTCAGACATCGTACAAACACTGGGGATGAGGACATCATTCTCTCCATCAGAATACTCAGGGAGGTCTTAACATTTATAAACAACAGTGAGACAACAATAGTGCAAAAAGACAGCAATCTACATTCTTAATATATATTTGAAAATCAGTTTTTATTTACAAGAACTCTATTGGGTGATCTGCAGTATATTTACATACATGCAAACCACAAATGATCAGGCACACTCACCTTAAATTGTCCTCCTACCGTCTGTTTCCTCTTCCGTCCACCATGACTACCTGCTGTTGGTGGCTTCTGAAAGAAAAAGCAAAATATTTTAAATACTTTATGTATCAAAGATATTTTGTAAGATGCCACATATGACTGACAATGATTAAATGAGTCCTAACCTTGCTCCGTCTAGTTGTTCTGGTGGATTTCCTTGCCTGAAGTGCTAAACTACCAGTTCTTGTGATCTGTCCTACAATTAACACATTTTTCATAATGAACAGCAGTAAATTATTTTAAACATAAAATCTTATTTATCATAAACACATAACACTTGATCATAATATGCAGGAAATTGAGATCAATATGAAACATGCCTCTGAAGATGAGTTTAACAAGATCATTTGAGCTGCTCTGTAACATTTCTATCAGTCCTGGGGGAAGCGTGTCTCGGTTTTTCTCCAGCCACCTGCTGGCATCGTATGTTACCTGAAGACAAGAATAAGTTTGTCTGTATAATATAACAGTAGTATACTGACAGCAAATCTGTACTAAATCTGAGGCCCTAGAATATGGGAATTTAAAGCTACTTGATTGTTTATTGTGAGTGTTATAAAAAAATTATATAATTGACTACTATGATATTCAAATTATATTTTAGGAAGTTATTCTGCAGGGTATATCTATGTCAAAATATAGCCTATTATTTAAATATCAAACCTAGCTCTTGTAGATACATGTATTTTACAGACCTTTCCTGCATAATGGTTGATAGAAAACTTGCGGGAGTTTGACTGAGCTGATTTTCCGTAATAACTATTCCCTCCAAAGTGAATGTTCAGCTTTTCCACAAGGGATTGGTCTGTACCCTACAATATTTGTTTAAATCTTAATTTATAAAGCTTTTCAATTTACTTTTGTATATTAAAATGAGCAAGTCCTTAATAAACTTATTCACATACATGCAAAATAATGTTTGTAAATAAGGCTGTTACCTTAGGAAAATGACTTTCTTCATCTAGAAGGGATAAAATTCCGATTGGTTTGTTCAGGAAGAGATCCTAAAATATTGGAAGTACGCATCCATTTATATTAAACCTAAAATATATTTCTTTTTATCTATCTGTAGCAATATATTATCATTTACAGAATAAATGAATAATTTTGAACATTATACCTTACCAATAATGGTTGGTTGTCTACAAATTTAATTTCTTTCCAATCAATCCCTTCTCTTATGTATTCCTCCTGCTCCATTTTGAATACATGCTTTTGTATGAAAAAGACAAATCATTAACATATTACTTCTGCAAAACACATTATATATGCAAGAATTTTGTAAATTTCAAAACAAAAATTTCAATTCATTTTTATTTTCAAAATTATTAGGGAGATGAAACATTTACATACCTGATTAAAGAAGAATTGTAGCTGTTCATTTGCAAGGTTTATACAGGCTTGTTCAAAACTGTTCTTTTCAAAGTGTTCAAAACCAAATATATCTAGTATGCCTGTAACATTTACAAATATGTGTGTTAAATTATGATTTTTCAATAAAATTTTTTAATTCAGTACTATTAACCAATTCTATTCGTGAACTAGAAATATCCACATTCAAGTTTCACATGCTTTTTCTCCTTCAAAACATGTTTAACATTTAAAGTGGAGACATGGTAAAAAATATACTTTAAAGGTGTCTTATGATACAAACCTATTTCTCTTGGTTCAATGTCCGACTGATCCCTTTGAGCCAGTAGTTGGTTGATTTTGTTGACAATCCATCCAAACAATCTGCCATACAGGGATTTACTCATAGCATCCCTTGCATCTAAAGTTAAAATTGTATTTCTGTTTACATATGCATTCCAAGAAGCCTGCAATGTTTGTGTTATAAAACTACAGTGTACTTACAAAAATTATATAAAATACACTCAGATAAAAAATTGTAAGGTAATAATTATTCCTAAGAAAATTCTTTTAGTTTTGTCCATGCCAGAGATTTCCTTGCCATATATTGCATGTACATGTACCTTCAGCCATAGCCTTTGTGTAGTGCCGCTTGACCTGTTCTCCTCGTGTGAAGGTCACCATATTTGTTAGAGTACCAATCAACTCCTCCCCTCCTATTCCTAGGACCTTCTGCAATTAGATAAAACTATACATGTAATAAGTTTTCCTCCATCTATTTTTGATTTCTTGTTAGTAACTTTACAATAGTACAAATCAACATTGACTAAATGAGCTATATAGGTATCAGAAAAATCCTTACAGCAGCCATTTTGATTGGACCATTTTCATCCTCTACAAAAGATGCATCGTTATCATCCATGTCAAAGGTCACATTTCCCAGATGAAGGACCCCTGCAATAATACTGAAGAGATTCTCTTCTTCCTCGTCTGTAAAGCCCACCAGGTCCATGGCATTCACCAGCTCCTCATACTGCTTTTTAAAGTGGGTGGGTTCTCGTTTCAGACAATCAGCACCATTTGAAAAGTACCTGGCATAACAGAAGTAATATGGATGATGGAAAAAATGCAATTATCATGGTGAGAAAATGCAATATTGAATAATTAATCTTGTGATTAATAATGCATGTCTCTGCTTTTACTTTTTATGACATCTAATGATACCTTTGTTTTTCAGGTGGAAGTAAGTTATATTCTTTTCTCTGCTCAGCTGATAATCCCCCAAACATGTAGTAGAATATGTGAAAGTTTTCCTCCTCTTTATTTTGATGGACCACTCTAGATTTTTCCAATAGGTATTCAGAGATTTTGGCACCAGTAACTGTTAACACAATAAATAATACATTTCATCACACCACAGAATTTGCATAAAAGCATTTAATATCATTTCTTTTAACAATCTAGGAGCAATTGTATATACCATGTCCTTCACAAAATAGCAGCTGGATGTATTTCCCAAAGCGACTGGAGTTGTCGTTCATGGCTGTTCTGGCATTTCCAAATGCTTCCAACAATGGGTTGACCTGTAGAATCTGCTGTTCCAGCTGAGTGTTTCCCCGACATAACTCAATCAGCTGTTTAATGATCAGCTTTGTACTTTCAGTTTTACCTGCTCCACTTTCACCACTGGTTTGAAAAATAATAAACACAGAAGAGTAACAGTACATGTTTTGTACTTCAAAGTAAAAATTTTATCTAGCCACTTCATCTCCAAAATCATCCTTCAAAGGTGACAATCTACAATAATTCTCTTTTGAGAAGAGGAGCGGATTGTACCTTTGGCTAGTGAAGATGTCCCAAATCTCCCTACTCATTATTTTAATTCTTATAATAATTTTGGGTTTCTTTGTCACAGCATTTTTCAAAAGCACTTGCCACAGATCTAGAGTTATTTTTCGTTTTATGAAAGGGGTAAAGAAAAGCAACTCACTTTACTTTCAAGACATGGAAGTGAGAAGGGGTGTTTTCTTGGCATACATGTAATTGCTGGTATGATCGATGTCTTCAATGTTTGCCTACTGTATACACTTCTGTCAATTACTCCTGTATCTTTATAAGAAGTGATGACCTTTCCCTTTACCTGATAAGAATGCACTGGTTTCTAGGAATTCGTCCACCATATCCAAGCATACACTGGTATGCAGAGTCAGCTATTGCAAATATGTGAGGTGGATTTGCACTTTTCTTTTCCAAATAGTATTTCTGCGTTTCCTAAAAGTGCAAATTTGATGAAAATCACAGGAAAATAATTAATAAAAGTTTACTTGGCAGTTCTTTGAATTATTCAGTTAATGGTCGTCACTTCTTACTTCTTCTCCATAGATATGAAGTGGTCTGTAGGGATTGATCGCAACCAGAATATCTCCAACGTAAGTCTACAAAAAAGATTATATTACATTGTCAATTTTTGAAAAATAAATAAATGAGACTAATGATATTTCTTCGCAGATGACATTCTCCCGCCAAATCTGCGAGTAACACTTAACAGAAGAAACCACATGCTGAGTATCATTTAGTTCCGGAATGCATTTACACATCGCAAATACACAATCATATCTATGATAGATTCCAGAAGGGGATGAATTTAATATTTAAAATGCATTTTTCTTTAAATCATGCTTTTATATATATACGGAATTTGTTGCCCATGTATGAAATATGGAGATAACGATTCGAACCGCTTTCAAGATCAAATACCAGTGACCGAAACGATAAAGATCAGAGACATGTCTAAATCAGCATTGGTGGGATATAAGGTCCCATATGAAGAAGTACATGTACAATATAAGCAGTTAAGCACCCCCCCCCCGTTTAAGTAACGGTCTCATCCTTAGTGTACTCCTTGTCAGGATTGTACAAACGGAAAAATACATATGTATATAATATAACCATTATTCAGTACGTAACAATTCAAATGGCCTTACATAGGTTGTGAAGTACATCGTTTCTGCCTTAATTTTTCTTTTGCTGATACGAACACATTTTTAAAAGTACACTTTGTAGATGATAACGACTGATCAATACAAAGCCAGATATAAAGCAGAAATCATTTACAAGTACTTTTAGTCATTAATGCAGATAAATGTTTTTTTCTTGATTTACATTCTCTCTCTCTTTCTTTCTCTCTCTCGAACAAATTCATAAACATATAATAAATGTACAGAGATCATGGTAAAAATGCATAGTTATACCGGACAAAGAGAGCAACCTGGCAATTAAAATAACATTTTTTGCAGTAATTTAAAAAAGAAGAAAGGATCCTTAAGCAAGACGAGTGTGTTAGTGTCATGCACTGATGGATTAGTAATCTGCTTTCTAAGGTTTCTTTTCCTGACTGTGAAACAAGAATAATCTGATACATTTCATAAAAGAAGAAAATGTCACGCCCATATTAAATTTTACATCGACATGGAGACAAAGTATTGAAAAAACAAATCAATCTAGCTGGGTATACCAGCACAGAGAATCTGAGAGTACATACTGAACCGGTTTATGTGACAATGTTTACTTACATAGATATTGTTTTCCGTGTATCGCACTTTGAGTTCGTTGAGTAGCACCTTGCCGTCTAGGTTGGCGAGGGTGGCTAAATCCTCGGTAACACCCGGTCTACTCCCCTCCATCCCCGTCAATCTGCTGTAGTCTATGTCACCTGTATCACTTCCTAGTTTACAACCAAGAACTTCTTCTTGCGTGTTTGTACTAAAGATTCATGAATTGGTATTTTACCTTTAATGCGATCGATCTATTTTTAGAGTGGTCATCGATGACTTACCTGTGTGACGTAGTGTTACAGGTAAAACGAAAGTTTTACACTACTGATTCATGCGTTTAATAACAACAACTCTATGAATTCTCCTTTATTTGCTATTTAAATTTAGACTCAAAACGTGATCTGACAAATAATACCGTGACCCTGATTTGTTTCATTTCAATTTCTGTACATGTTCATGTTTAACACAATTTAATTCCTTTTAAGGTATTAGTAGAAATCACTGAAAATCACTTGCAAAGCTCGACACATTCTACAGTGTTCAATCCATGTTTTTCAAATGTTTGGATCATATGTTTTAAAATAATGAAATATTATCATATATTTAATTAAATAGTTTTATTTGGATGTCAAGACATGCTCATAAAACAGAGAAGAGGGGGGGGGGCTTTTTCCAAGTAAGGTCTTTTGCTATAACTTTGATATGTAAAATTACGTACAGTTTCTAGTGTTCCTTCCACTTTCAAGAAAAGTAAAGTATTTAGAAAAATACCCCCCCCCCCCGAGGTTCAAATAACCGAGGGTGATTAGCCATACATTTTGCAAAAATCTCAACATTCAATCAGGATTTCTAAATCTAAAAAACATTAACTCTCACAAAAAAGCTCAAATTTTGCCATTATCTAGAAGAAATGCTATTGTCTCCAGAAAAACACCCTCCTTCACACAAACGCAGACCTTTATATATATCCGTTTATGACCACTTAGATTTAAAAGTGCACACCGGACGTCGAACGGGTACAAGGATGATCTGACACTGACTACTAAGACATAGAAATCAAAAAGAGAACTTGCTAGGGTGGTGTCACTTTAGTTTTTGTCATATATATTTGTAAAGCATGGACTTTTTTAAGGAAAATTGATAAAGATGTTGAATCTGATTTTAACAAACGTTCATCGTAACACGTATGCTTAACAAACAGGTTTCAGCGTCCCCCTTTCTTACGATTCATTAACCAATGCAGTGTGAGACATAAGTGATGTACAGGTCACAACAAACGGTGTTACAAGATACAGTATGAGTGGTCTGCAGAAATCGTATAGTGTTGTCATTTTCTCAAATGTAAAGCCGAAGATATGGAATGTTTCCAAGAAAGGTAGAACACCTATAGAAAACGGGCAAAAAGTGGTACTTATTGCACTAAGTATGTAGAAGACCTACGCAATACCTTAGTAAATTATTGTGAGTGTGGGTAATCTGTATAATGATCTTCAAATACGATATGTTCCACAACTGGCAGCAGTTGACTGAATACATGTCATGTTCGTATCAGATGCATGTTCCCGGGCCACATGAACACGACCGTTTCTCTCGTTTTTTTCTTCTGTACATCAATAAAATTAAACGTACGTAGATTTGGTAAATGTTGTTATATCATTTATTTTTAACATGAATTATAATTGATTTTTCTTATTTTTAATGAATAACATTCGCCGTAACAGTAAAAATTGCACTGCCTGAAAAAAAGCACAAGGATTTAGATTTTTCTGGTCGCATGTTCATTGCTATGACGACGATTGAAATGGGTATGTAGTAGCACACATGCATTTAAAACATGTGGTATTTTTGACAGTCGTGACAATAAAACAGTAAACTTTTGAATAAATCCGATGTTTTTCGTGTTTTACCACTTATGAATTTATATATTTTTTTTCACTGAATAACAAGTGGTCCGTTATCAGAGCACTGGGTAATCGCATGATTTCCAGTACTACCCCCGTTTTAAATTTGCTTGTATTTGCTATGAAATAGCTCACTTGTGATTAAAACATGGAGAACAAAAGATTTTTAATGCACTGAAAAGTCGCACAGAACTACGCCTATAAAATGTAAAATGCCATAAATAGGAAATCGGCAGAAATACATGTAGGATAAAATGAAATACTGTGCGCCATCGAATGATATTCATGCACCGTCTCCGTAAGGAATAAATCACATGCTAATTTAATTTAATTAATTTAATCAATATTTTATCATGTAAAGTAAGATTACATAACTGGGTTGGACATCAGGCATGGCCTATGTAAGTCCTCTCCAAACAAATCACATGCTAAACATTATTTTATATTTTGTTTGCTTTTTGTGTTTTTTCTTCAGAAAGTCAACAACGCTTTCCGACAATCAAACATGGCATTTCGCTAGGCCGTTGGAATCGTCTCAAGCCACGGTCCGGAGTCCGCATATATAGCTTTCTCCAGATGGGAGAGGAGCATACATCATGGCCGTGGTTTGCGACGATGGGCCGTTGGACGCTCTCCAACTTATACAGGCAAAGGATACCGCACGAGAGTGGGCGGGTTCTAATCAACCAATTAAAACGCTTGTTTTATAAATGAAATCTGTGATTCAAATTTTTCAATTGTTAAATCCAACAGTGTCATCACTCAAGGCAACGCTATTTCGGCCTAAGTGTAATACTTTCAAGCGAGATTTGCGATAACATAGCATATCAAGTCAAGTCAAGATAACTATCTCGTCATGTCATGAAAACTTTCTTGTTTTTCAACAAATGCCAACTTTATTTCTTGTCCAGTAAAAATTAGCGATCGTATTTTTGTGATAGCTATTTTATTCATGATGCAAGATAAGTTATCTCGTCAAGTCAAGATAGCTATCGCAACAAATGTGCTATATTATCTTGAGTGGACAAGATACGAAGTCGGCGTTTGTTCACAAACCAGAAAATTTTCATGACTGGACGAGAAAGTTATCTCGACTTGGCATGAAATGCTAAGTTGACAAAAAAATTATGTGGATGGCATAAAGAAGCCACCATAGTTTTGGTATGATAAATACTTTGTTTATTTAAACTTGATTTTTTTGGTTAATTACTCTCAGACAATTACAATTGTATATGAGGTGCATAAACATATACATAATACAAAGTCAAGTAAGGAAGAAGAGTACGTATAGATTAACAGATTATTAAACGAGATCACCTAAATACTAGTATTTAATCCGTTCACAATTTCAATTGATATAGAAATATTTACTTTGGAATTCTTTGGAATTCTTCCTTTAGAAGAAAACTGAGTGTTCAGTCTTGTTAACATTTACCTGAGACTCCCAAAAGTTCGAAAAATATTCGAAGATCTTTGTAGGATTCCGGGTAACGGCTGTTATACACAATTTGACTGTGTCATCAACATAAAAGAAGTATAAGTAGTTTTAACAGTCTGCATATCAATATCTAATTTCTAAATAAAGCGAAACATACATATATGGAGATAACGAAAAGTATTCAAAATCAAAAGTCCATAAAATAACACAAAATAGGAACAGAGCAAACACGGACCTCCAGCACATCAGAGGTGGGATCAGGTGCCATAGAGGAGTGAGTATCCCCTGCCGACCGGTCACACCCGCCATGTGCTCCTTGTCATGATCGGGAAATAACGAAAAAAATAAATCAGTGTACATATAATAATAAATAACAATAAGTATGAAAAACGTCAGTCGTCATTTGACTCAATGATAAATTGTATTTGCTGACAAGGTCATTGTATCGAACATAGAAGTTACGAAATGATGACTTCAAACGAGACGGCTTAAATTCCTGTTTTATCAACTTGTTTATCAATAATTTACTTCGTTTTAGAAATTGTTCATACGTAGAGCATGCTCTTGCGTATCGAATCAACTCCGTATGCAGGTGATGAAGGTATATTGATGCATAGGTAAGGGAAGTTGACGACAGAAAAGTTAAAGTCATCACGTTTATCATAGAGCTTTGTTGTTAGATTATCGTTAACGTCTTTTTCAAGTAAAATATCCAAGTATGAAACAGATGTGTCAGACTCTGTGGTATCTTTTATCTCAAGCTGACTAGGATATATCGTATTGACATATGGAAATTATAATTGTTAATTGACAGTACGTCGTCGATATATCTAAATGTCGAATTGAAGGCCCATTACTCCTTAACGTCATTCTGCAAAAGAAAGCTTTCTAAATTGTTTATATAAATTGTATATCAAAAAAAAATGATAATGGATTTTTCCCTGTCTCACCCCATGTTACACAGAAAAGCATAAAGAAATTCAAAGTGTGTTGATGAATAAAATGTCTTTGATTTGATACATCTGTAAACATTTTTTAAAATAAAATTTTAATATAAATATTGTAAATAAATAATAAAATATATAAATATAAATAATAAAATAATAAATAAATATAGTAATAAATCAGACCTCCAGTTTGTTTAAAATCAATTATGTATTTTCTTGCTGAAAGAAACAAATTTACACACACACAAAAAACCCTATATCAACATATTATTATGTTTTTTGCGATATCCTTTTCTAAAGCCAACTTGGTCTTCAGCTGTCGTTCTTATTCATCTGTAAATGGATTCAAACGTTCACTAATCAAAATACTGTAAATACTTTTTCTAAACAGCTTGATAGTATTATTAGTCTGTTATTCTCAAAAAGGGTCGAGTCGCCCTTGTTTTTGAATATTGGTTTAAAAAATCATCATATAGTGGTAAAAACATGACTTGTTTAAGTATACATGTATATTCCTTACAAACTTGATTATACCCTCGGGCTTTATTATTTTTCAGTTGTGCCAAACTCTATCATAAATGGGATGACTTTAACTTTTTAATCGTCAACTTTCCTTATACTTATGCAGCAATATACCTTCATCACCTGCATACGAGGTTTATATCTCTCAGCTGATTCGATACGCAAGAGTATGCTCAACGTATGTCCAATTTCTAATTCTAAGTAAATTATCGACAAAAAAGTTGATGAAACAAGAATATCAGCAGTCTCGTTTAAAGTCATCATTTCGTAAGTTTGATACAATGACCTTGTCAGCAAATACAATTGAGTCTACAACAATAGCATCATCTTTATCTTCGTTAACTTTTTTAATCCTTAAATCCTGTTAATAAATTCTAGCTTTCGTTTACTGCTTTTTGGTGAATCACGGCATGGATTAAATGTTAAAAAGACTTGATGTAAACAAATCTGCTGGTAAGACTTTCTTGGACCTAGATTGCTTAAACTGTCAGCTAAGCATTGATTCAATTTTACATCCTTCCCTTGAACCAATCGAACTTTTTTGCGCGGCTTTTCAAATTTTTTTTTTTTTTATTGAAAAGTTTTTTAGCCAGACGAAACAGTCTTCAGCGGCATTACGTATAATTAAGTTACTTTCAAACATTCGTCAACACCGCGAAAAGAATGCATCCTATTAGTGCTGTGAAAAAATTGTAATGAAATAAAGAAAATTAATTGAAATAAATAATGAAATATTAATCATGAAATTCTTGGATTCTGATCAGTTGATTGATTATATGTGGATATACGCCCCGTTCGAGAATTCGAGACGTCATCGTATGACCAGTGAAGAAGCTTAAGACAATTTATTCGACACTCCTCAGGGCCATTGAACAGTTAGCCTACCGATACACGGGGCCTCAATTTTTAAGGACTAATCCGCACCCGCAACTTTTACTTCAAAGTGCCGAGAACTTGGTGAAGGAACAGTTGTTGCTTATTTTTATCGACTATAGGTCTCTCGTGGCTGATTCGAACATAAATGTATGACCTCCACGGCTATTCTGATTTTCGATGTCAAAAAGGTAAAATCATTTAAACGTGAAAGCATCGATTGATAATTTTATTTCAAATAATATTTTTTTTACAAAATTATTTTCATAATAATACCGATGAAAGGTTATTTATTTTTATATCAATAAATCATAATAATACATTGTACAGTATTTACAAAATGTTTAAGGAATCACTGTCTAGTTAGTATAGTATGCCAGGGCATCAACAATAGTGGGAAACATGGGATAATTTGCATAATGGGCGAAGCCCGTTATGCATAAATTATCTCATGTTTCCCACTATCTTTGATGTCCCTGGTATACTATACGAATTAGACAGTGATTCCTTATATTTCCATTTCATTGTGAAATAAAATTGTAAAATTAGACTTTAAAATTTAAATTACATGAAGACTCCCATACCAATACAATAGTCCTCGCCCACTGACGTCAAACACAAAGGCAGCCGCACGAGATATACATGCATGTTTGGCCTCCTTAGCGTCAGACACAGAGACAGATGCGCACGATATTTGCATACGTATTAGGCCTCCTTAGCTTCTGACCTATCGACCTGCCTAATTTACATTCCTGTAGAATTATCAAGAAATCAACTACGCTAACTTTCAAAGAGTTATTACAGAGAAAAAAAAATTAGAAATGGAAATATTTACTTTAAACGAGATTGTTGAAATCCAAGTAACGACAACTAATCAGTCAGTAACTTGCATCGGTCTGATGTTTTGGAGGTCTGTGCCTGCTTTGCTCCTATTTTTTATTCTTTAATGGACTTTTGATTTCAAATACTGTTCGTTATCTCCACATATTTCATTGTACACTGGTGCGCATGCTCTTGAGGATTGAACAAGTTGGAGGAACGTAAACCCTATAGGAGATAGGGAAATACATGTATATATGTGGTAGACTCTCTGGTGCCCTTAATTTCGAGTTCACTTGAATATATCAGTTCGACATATAAATGGAAACAACTTTTATTTATTGATAAGGTGTCGACCATAAGTCCCAATTTAAGGCTGAACGAGGATAATCTGCCTGCATGGAATATTGCTAGAAATGCGTAGACTTTTGCTTCAGAGTGATCATGATGTGTAGTCTGTATAAATGTTCTCAACGAGGAACTCCAGCATCCTTTTATTATAAACTTCAGAGGAAAACCCTGTATGTAGATATATAATGATTTATTTAAAACAAAGTAACTATGTTGATGAACAATCACAAAATATGAAAATTTCTGAGTTCTATTATACTGCAGTTGTCGGTGATTTAAATAAGCCTAGATTTCGATTTCTCATGAAAAATGGTTGTATAAAGTGTAGAAAAATTGTACGATTGGATTAATTTTTAAAGCTTCTTCGCAGTTTTTGAGGATTCTTATTTTATTTATACTACTGGAAGGATTGTAAAACCCCATAAATCACTAAAATGAATTGTATTTCATTTTAGAAACACTTTTATGGGGTATAGATAGCAGTTATTTTAAAACCGTTTGTAAGACTTCGAAGAATCTTGAATTATTAGAGATGGATGAAATGAAAATTCCTGCATGAAAAGATTTCAGTTAAGGCATCATTCTGAGACTTTTTGAATATAAAGATTATTTTAATCGGATATCCTCAATACTAAAGAAGATTTGCATGGTATTTTATCATTATTTTCCCCCCAAAAGTTAGGTCATTCATACCTCAATGAATAAAACCCAAATCAACAATATACCTAGTAAGTTAACGCTCAGAGAGATAACTGAATAATTAAGTGCACTTTTCAAAGATTTCAAATATATAATAACGAAAATTTTATTTTAAAAAAAAAATCCATACATTATGTAGCATAAAAAGCACGGTAATACAAACACCAAAGATAGTCTACATAGTTTAATGTTCAGAATTTTATAAATTCTTATTACTTTAAATAAAATTTAGTCAAAACTGCATCAACATTTCTGTTTTGTAATGGAGATCCAGATGATAGGTCTTTTTTGTTTTTGTTTTTTTTTAAAATTAAAACAAATTCTATAAAGCATTTTTTGAATATTAACAAACTGACTAAATTGCAGTTGAATAGAAAAAGCCATATCAAATGAAAAGAACTCTACAGTCAACACCATCGAATGCATAAAAAACCAACAAAAACTGCAGTTTAGGGTAATTAAAGTTTTAAATTTAATTTTTTGCTAAATGTACTAACATTTAGATTTTTATTTCGTTCATTCTTTATGGTTTTATGCCGAGTTGGCAATATCGTTGTAACTGTTATATAAAGTGAAATTTTGAGGGATATTTTAAAATGCTTGCGTTTTGGAATTGGGATTTGGAAACTCAAATAGCATGAAAGATATTGTTTTCATGCTAATAAAAGTAAAGAGTCTCCAACTGAAGTAAAATGAAAAATAAGGTTTGTTTGCACTCTCCCGACTCAGGGCAATAAAAGGTCGGTAGGCAATTAATATGTCCAAGTTTCAAAGTTCTTGTCTATAGAGTTAGAAAATTCAGGAGAAAAAAAATATATCGTTTTTTCGTATTAGAAAAGCTTTTAGTCATTTTTTATTTAGTAGGTCGGGAGAGGACAAACAAACAATTTCAGGAATTCTTAAGTATTTTAGGTAAGACCTGAATGAAATAAATGATGCAATGTTTTCATTTTTTTTTCATTTACGAGGGACGTTCAATAAATAATGTCATTAGCTCGATGACATAGAACATAGAAATCATATGACATTAAGCTTGACTTTTCTCATTATGGAATCTTTAATGAATCGATAACAGCTCATGTGACCACTTTTCATTGCATTATTTCATTGTGGGAAGCTGGAAAACAAGGGCTGTTCGAGACACTGCATTGAAAATGAATGGTTAAGAATCAGTAAACTAGAGTAAAATTAAATGCTTCGTTAAAGCAGCTGTAAAACTTGTTAATATCCCAAAAATATATTAACTGAAATATGTGAAATTTACAGCAACGAATGTCTGTTTTATAGACACATGAACAGGAGGATTTCAATAGACAAAAATTACATAATGGGCATCGAAAATGGGTACCGTCTTTGGAAACAAGGACTTAAAATAACCAATGTATATTTGAGAAAATTCAACAAATTATCACTGATTATGTTTTATTGACTTTAAGACACATAGCAAAATTGATAGAAATCATTTTGGGGGTAGTTCACACTGTTTTAAAGAAACATTTGATAGTAAAAAAGTTTAATACTCAAAGGTCACCAAATATTTTTAAAAATGAGTGAAAACGACAGCGTGTAGGAATATCTAAACAATTATTTTTAAAAAATCAAAAATTGTACTTATCCACGTTTGTCTGAAATTCAAACAAATAATGAAACTTGAATCCATTTTCCTTTAAACCCTCATAACAAATTTACAATAAGATGCACTTGACAAAACTGCAAAGGCCTAAGAATAGCAAAGAATTGCAAGAGCACAAAAACAGTTTTATATGCTATTTTCTTAAATATTAACGGTCTTGTTGTCAAAATTCATATTCGGAGAGGAAGTTCAATTTCTGGAGGAGTCTAGAAAACAGATTTTTTGCAAAAAAAAAAAAGAAAAAAAAAAAGAAAGATTTATGAGAGGAAGGAAACAGAATGAGGAATTCACTACATTAAATTTCTTCATGACAGCGTCCAAACCCACAGGTCATGAAGATTAAAGGAGTTTTGGTGATAAACAGAAAGTTAATATTTTGTCACACAAACAAAATTTGCCAGATCTTTCAACCTTTGACTTGTTTCATTTCCCAAACTTAGAAAAACATCTATCAGAAAGAAAAAAATAGAAGTACAGCAAATCATAGGATCTGCCATATTCCAGTATACGAAGGGTCATACTCAAAAATGTGTTCTAAAAACAATTAGAAATTGAATAAAAATGTTAAGGACATGTGTTTTAATTAAGAGAATATCTTAGTTAAATCATTAAGACTATATAATTGAAAAGCGTTTTTTTTTTTATTTCTTTCCGAGCCCCGATGACATTATTTATTGAACGCCCCTCGTAGTGTTGTGTACATGTATCAGGACAAATCTTTCTCATTTATGTTGCTTCTTAAAGAAGCCTTTAACAGAAGCTGTTTTTTTTACTTACCCACAAGTAATTTTTCAAACGAAAAAAAAATCGACAGTATTCAGTGAGAAATCTTAACATTTCAACGAGATTTATTTCCACTTAACTCATTCATATAATTTAGCCTGTTCTGTGATCGTCATCGTTATTGAAATCATGAAATGATTACGATGAACAATGGAAACTGAAGATGTCCAAAGACCCAAAGCCTTTCTAATGGCAATAATGGTGTTATTTTGCAAATCCACACTAAATACAAATTGAAAAGGCATCCAAGCAAGCAATCAACTTTTGTTGAATAAAATATTAAAGAATCAGCCAAATAAAACATTTTGTGAGAGTTCACAGCTTGTTTATAAACGTAATTTCAGTGTTAAAACACTGCTTCCTGGTCCATCTAGGGATGGGCAATAAAATATTAAAAATAGCAATTTATTAAGAAGTCAACCAATGTTTTGGAAGTCACTCTACTCAGAAAAAAGCAATGTATCTATCGTTTTATTTAAAATAACTCTAAAGCGGCTCAATTTATATATTTCAAAGAAGTCACTATGTGTATTCCCTGAATACATCTTACCTTACTACGACATGGCTTTCCCTCTATAAATTCAAAGTTAATCAAAAGCGCAATTAAACATTTAACTTTACGTTAAATGAACAATTTCTAAAATGAGATAAGTTATTGATGTCTTAGAGATTCGAGTTTGCTCTGCTAAAAATTGTATTGTTTAATGAACTGTTGAGCTTGAATATTGCTCGTTATCTCCATACATTTCATACTTTCAGACTGTTAACAATATTAAGTAATTTTATGGAATTAATTATATGGAATACAACATTGATTAACGAATGGATGGCAAATGAATATAGATTTGCCAGTCGCTTAGTCGCAAGACGATCAGACCGAATAAACGGTTAATCTTACAAATGAAGGATATGGAGATAACGAACAGTATTCAATATCGAAGTCCAAAAAAACAATACAAAAAAAGTCAATCTTCTCAAGTAAAGGTATTTGGATAAATAATGCTCCACAGAAATAAAATTAAAATATATCGACTAATAATTGAAAACAATAAATGCGAAATTTAACAGATTGTTGGAGGTCTTGGTCTCCAAAGTCTACAAAGATGTTTCTTTTTCCTTTCTTTCTTTTTTTTTTTATTTGAAAAGAAATATCAATGTATTTTTTGTGACCTATGTACAATATTTACGTGACATTTAACATACACCTTGTAATAAAGGTATGAGAGAAAAATATTCCTATTCTCCTATTTTATCCTTGATCTGATGAAAAAAAAAATCAAATAATGAGGATGATAATCATATTTGAAAAGCATTTTGAAACAAAAAGTAAACAGTATTAAATTCTTCTAATTGAAAATTATACTTGTTTTTCACTATTGATAAAATCATAGTCTCTACATTCCCTATGTACAAATGAAGTGAAACTGTTCTGTAATTCCCAATGAACTTTAGATGATTGTCATCTTAAATGTGTTATATTTTTTAAGTCCTTTCGATTCAAATTATACCAATATACATGTCGTAAATATCGTATATCAAACTTATCTAATTGTATTTTATCCAAACACAGCATGCATCATAGAATTTCAGTCGTGAGTTTTTAAAGCTTTATGATACAATTTCATACTTTGAACGACAAATCAAACTTTTAGTTTTAAGTTATATATATATTTTTTTTTTACAAAAATGTTTTTTAATAAGCCGATATGGCATAAAAGTGAGAATACTTGATCAATAATAATGGAAACATAAATACAAAAACCAAGTGAAAATTGAAATTTTTTGTAGAAAGGGTGAAGTTAGTGATAAAATAAATTAAGTTTTCATGTTTATTCATTAGTTGACCATTAACGTATAAAGTCAGTAAAATATCCAGACAAACAGATTTGGCAGACACTACATTAGTTATCATGGACTTGATTGCAAAATTAATGCATTCGGCTGTTGGATCGAATTTTGACTATAATGCTTTATACCAATACCATTAAGTCATATAGTTACTTATTTTAACTACAGACTAAGTACTCTGTTTTCCCTAGATGCAACAGATAATACCAGGATTCAAATCTGGTCATCTAGTCACCAATATTCACTGGTCAGGTACATTTAACAATACAGCATACCGTCACCTCCAAGTCTCTGGTGTTCTCAGGGATCAGTTTTTTCTCCAGCTTTTAATTCATTTATAGGATGAATGAGATCACTGTTCCTCATTTTTCTTATCATAAATAACCGGTCAATAAGAGAAGTTCATGTGTGAAAATGGATTGCATGGTGACAAGATTTCAGGAAAATCAAAATCACAAAATTTTATATATACTCGTACCAGCATCTTTATATATTACCAGCATAAATTTAAAAACTATCTGCTGGTACACTGTAATCAAAGATTTGATTTGTCATCGAACGTCTTTGAAAGGCAACACCAGATGACCTTATGATAAATCAGCGAATATTTATGAAATGACTACCACTTTTTGCATTGTTTATTACCTGATTAATATTTTAGATAAAAACTATTTACATTCGTTGAATAAAATCTTCTTTGATCCTTATGATAACCAATTTCAGTTCATGAATCTATTTAATCTAAACTAGATGGGTACTTGTATTTTAATAAAGCCAACTTTATTCCAACAAAATTCTGAAAAAGAAGGCTCTTCCGTGAACGTAATGGAACGGAGTAATACGGTATTTTATCTTCCCTTATTCATTTTGTAATTTACAGTTATAAAAATAAACATTTTTTTAAAGTCTGGATTTAACATTACATTCTTTGCAGAAAAAAAGATAATCCTTGAAATGTACTTTTTCTGCAAAGGTTGTAACCTTAACCCCCGTATTAACAAACAAAGAAAACATTTGATTGTTTTAAAAATAATAACGAGCCTGAAACATTTAGGTTATTCTGCTTTTAAATAACTTTATTGTAACTTCTACCACATTAAACTCATATTTAAAAATAAAACTTTCCTTTATGAGATTTAGATTTAAAGATACATTTGTAAACAAAAAATATATCTCAAATTTTAAAAACAAATTAGGTAATGTTTAGTATAAGTGAAGTCATAAGCTTTTAATTAACGTAATGTACATGCACATGCATACACGTTTTCAAATTTTAATTAGTAAGTAAAACAATTAGCCAAGCATCGGTAATGAATGACTTCCAAGGCCGAGTAGTCGTATTTTGAATTATATTAGTCACATAATGACTTTCAATGGGCATTCAAGTTTATAAATTTAATACATACAACTGATTGGTAATAATGCACTACTTATTCTCGTGGTCAATCTTTTGTTTCATGCCGACTGTACACACGATATATTGAGTATTTCCTATTTATCCCCCGTATAGTTAAGTTGCTCTACTGTATTCATGTGACCGAGGATGCACGTCAGATGATACGGAGCTGACGTACACTATCTGTTGTTAATGTATCTACCAGACGAGGACTACTCTGGTTACTCCACAGGAAAGAAAGCCAGATATTGGATGAGACACTTCACTGCATGAAACTTCTTAACAGGCGTGAAAATACGACAGAAACCAAAAAAGGTGAGAGTTACGATCTAGCAAGAACTAGACGGAAATGAAATTCTGGTACAACCTGCAACCAAATCAGAAAAGAACAGCTCAGTAAATATTATCAGGGATCTGCCAGGGCGAGGGGAAGCTAACAAAATTACATTATCTCCACAAATTATTGAGAATTTTTTGTCAAGTAAATATTTAGAATCAACACATATAGCTTAATAAATAAATCAAAACAAAAAACGGGGGTCTGTACGCTTCTTTTAGCACTACGGAGCAATTAATATGACCTTTTTGCACTGTAATTATGTCTTACACACAATTCATTTTTCTGAATTTAAGCAGAGTGGTTAAAATTATCTTAGATATTCAGAAAATTAAAGGAAAAGTGGGGGTCTGTGATATTAATTTTCAGATATTACTAAAATAGTGCTAATTGCAACTTAAATTGGGCTATTTTTTCAAGGACTTTCATGATATCAACTGATTCGATACGCAAGAGTATGCTCTATGTATGAACAATTTCTAAAACGAGGTAAATTATTGACAAACAAGTTGATGAAACAAGAATATCAGGAGTCTCGTTTTAAGTCATCATTTCGTAACTTCTAAGGTCGATACAATGACCTTGTCAGCAAATACAATATGTATTTGAGTCAAATGCTGACCAACACTTTTCATACTAATTGTTAGTCCGTTATTTATACACTGAATTGACAACAGATTTTTTCTTTTATTTCCTGATCATGACAAGGAGCACACGGCGGGTGTGACTGGTCGGCAGGGGATGCTCACTCCTCCATGGCACCTGATCCCACCTCTGATGTTTTGGAGGTCCTTGTTCGCTCTGCTCCTATATTGTATTGTTTTACGGTCTTCTGATCTCCAATACTGTTCGTTATCTCCATATGTTTCATTGATATATTTGCCACATATCATAATATAATTCATGACATGTAATTTAATATATAATTTAGGACCAGCATAGAACAATTCACTGCATAAAATGACTCTGTGTGCAGCCTGCATGTAAAAATAGGAATCCAAACTTAACAATGCTCAATACTTTGAAAGATGAAAAATTGATCTTATTTTCTATAAAAAAAAAAAACCTTCCGCCACAAAGAGCAGTTCCTCGCTAAATGTAATCTGTGTGGAATTTTACCATGGGGTCTTGATTGAATGTAGTTTAATTAACAACATAGAATCCTTTATTGTAAGAACTAAAACATTGTGTAGAATTTTTTAAATACTAGTAGAGACCAAGATAAAAGTCTGCTGAAAAGCTGAGCAACGAACCTCGTTAAGACAGCGCAAAAAAGCATTATGGTGGTAGGTTTAATAAATAAAATTCAAATTGAACAATATCCTTGTGTGACACTAAAATAACCTAACTAAATACATGCATTTTATATCAATAGATACTTTTTACTCATTGAGCAGAGATCTGTATCGGAAGAGAAAAAAAATCTGCAAACACACGAAACCTGATGATCAAGATGTTAAATTAAATCGGCCATACTCCGGAACATAAATTCTCACTTTGTTTTAGGGTGAATACATTTGCTAAACTCTGAGTCTAAGTGAGCAATTCAATACATTTGTATGCTTCAATGTACTTCCTGTAAGTACTAGAAGAATAGTGTTTTCTTTTCAAAGCAAGATTTTTGACATCATAGACAACTGATTCTTAAGAAACTCAAGTTTTCATATCTTCTCATTGGTCATCTACAAAAACGTTAGCATGAGCAAAAGGAATGTGTTATACAGAATTTCTTGTTGCTAAAGGATTGCCTATACCTAATATTATCCCTTTTACATGTTTTTATAGAAGGATATGGAGATAACGAACAGTATTCAATCTCAAAGTCCGTAAAGCAATACAAAATAAGAGTAGAGCAAACACGGACCTCCGAAACAACAGAGTTGGGATCAGGTGCCATGGAGGAGTGAGCATCCCCTGCTGACCGGTCAAACCCACCGTGTGCTCCTTGTCATGATCAGGAAATAACGGAAAAATCAGTCGTCAATTCAGTGTATAAATAATGGACAACCAAATTAGTATGAAAAACGTTAGTCAGCTTTTGACTCAATGATAAAGTGTATTTGCTGACAAGGTCATTGTATTGACCGTAGAAATTACGAAATGATGACTTTAAACGAGACTTTTGATATTCTTGTTTCATCAACTTGCTTGTCAATAATTTACCTCGTTTTAGAAATTGTTCATACATAGAGCATGCTCTTGCGTATCGAATCAACTGAGATATATACACTCCGTATGCAGGTGATGAAGGTATATTGCTGCATAAGTAAGGGAAGTTGACGATAGAAAAGTTAAAGTCGTCACGTTTATCATATAGCTTGGTTGTTAGATTTTTCAAGTAAAATATCCAAGTATGAAACAGATGTGTCACACTCTGTCGCGTCTTTAATCTCAAGCTCTCCTGGATATATCGTATCGACGTAGGAATGGAAATTACCATTGTTAGTTGACAATACGTCATCGATATATCTGAAAGTCGAGTTGAAGGCCACAGCAAGTGTTTTTTTTCTTTTCACGCAAAAGATTTTGCATAAATTCGGCTTCATATGAATACAAAAATAGGGCTGCTAATAACGGAGCGCAATTGGTATCCATGGGAATTCCAACAGATTGTTGGAAGACCTGGTCTCCAATGACCACATAGATATTGTCAATCAGAAACTCAAGCATCTTCTTGATGTTAATTTCAGAGTATTTGTGTGTGCAATCAGAATCTGTTTTAACAAAATAATTTTGCAAATGAAATGACCAATGACCAATTATATCAGAAAAGTGTAACTCAAACAAATGGTAACTTGAAATTTATTTTATTAAGTGTGGCGATATTATGGGCACGGCTGTTATGCATAACTTTGCTTTCAAATACAAAACAAACAATATTCAATGGGCAGCCAAAAGTTCTTTAGAAGTTTTTAATCAAAAGCACATACAACATTCAATATATAGCAAATCATATAGCAAGGTTATTATCACTAGGTCAAAGTTCATATAGGGTAACGTCAAAGTTCATACAACATCAAAGTTCAAAGTTCACATTTTAGTAAATCAAATAAGATCAAAGTTCAAATATCAAAGTTCAAATTTCAAATTATATATAGAAAGCATTGACCCTGGGAGGTGCAAAAATATTCAAAACTGACAATATAATTGAAAATGCCGCTTATACGCCAGAGGTCAAAGCTACAATATATTTATAGAAAAATGCCAAGCTTATACGCCGCCTTTAATGTTATTATATATCAGTCACTGTTTAGAAAACATTGACATGGGAGGAGCAGTGGCCAAAGTTTTTTGTAACAGCTGTACCATTTGATTTTAACTGATCCTTTTGTAGGAAGCTGCAAATTAGATTTATTCAGAAAAACACATGCATTGAAATCCATTTTTGAATAATTGTTGGAACTGAGGATTATTTTTATATTAATATCTAATTTTGCAAAAAATTGTCCTTTAAAATTGCACCAACCTCATTCATAGAGTCTTTGAATGAAAAGGGATTAACGGAAGTTGACTCAGGGGGAATAACTCTAATTGATTATAGGGATTATAGGCGGATCTATAGATTTTATTATATGGAAAATTAACACTTTCTTCGATAAAAACCTCCAATAGATAGCCTTCGAATAGAATTGGATGTGATAGTAAGTAAATTTACGAGTTCCGTTTTTTATTGAAGAAGCAGTTGTCAATGATATCAAAAAGCCTGGATTTTAATTTGTCGTGGAGAATTGTTGTGTATAAAGTTGAAAAGTCGTAAGTTTTTAAGCTGTTGATTAAAATCTTGCTATTCCAAATTGTCCAAAAGTTCTTTAGGAGTTTTTAGTATCCACATCCGATTCACACCACTTCTTAAATATATAGTTGCACAGTACTCTTGAAGTTTATCCTTCACTACTGTCAATATCTTAGTGAGGAGTATAACGAAAGAGGCTTGGTTGAACATTTACTGGAACCCGCAATGTATCTTTGTTTGTAAGGATTCTTATGAAGTTTCGGAATCCAATATATATATAAGGTAGTTCAAATTCATTTTGGCTCTGTGGAATATTAAAAATATTCAAAACTGACATATGATTTTGAAGAATTCCTTACTTAGAAAGGGAAGTATGAGTATAAGTAGGATTACCATTTGTAGAATTAAATCCAAGTTCTTCTATTTATATGACCCCTAATTTTATTAAATTAAAAAGATATGAGCATTTATTTGTTTCAATAGTACATAAGGACGTATAGTTGCAACATAAAAAAAGCATGGCCACCCGACACCTTCTCAACATACTGGTTAAGATTTAAGGACTTTTCCGTATTTTTGTAGTAAGTTTTAATATTACATTTATTCATTGATTGACTAATGCATTGGTACCATTTTTGCTACCATATATTGTTGGAACTGCAAAATTTTAGCGCCAAATATATTAAATTGAAAATTTACATGATATTGGCCTTAGAATAGTAAAACACTTGTATGTTTAGCACTTTTATTAATCCAAACATTGTCAGCAAAGTTACGAACAATATTACTTTAAAGAATATCATATCACTTCGAGATTTAGCGAGATTCCGCCCCTCCCTTTATTAAAATGTATATACTAGTATTTCCCTTCCGACTCAGGTCCTTAAATAAATATAAAATTTAGAAACCAGAGTCACGCCCTCAGTCGTGTACTTAATGATTTGAAACGTTAATCTTTATTAAGGAAGTCCATAACAAAGGATGATGATACCTATAAACACAATGCAAGAAATTTGTAGAAAATAGACCTTCGACGTCAATTTCATTCGGAAAAGGTTCATATTTTTTTTAAAGGAAAAATGTTAAAGAAGTTCTATTTTCTTAATTTCTTGCCAATGAAATATATGGAAATAAGGAACAGTATTCAAGGTAAGAAGTCATTTAAATAATGCAAATTTGGGAACAGAGGAAACAAGAACCTTTTAAGGAACCATCATAGCTGGAATCAGGCCATGGAGGAGTGAGCATCCCCTGCCCACCGGTCGCGCCCGCCGTGTGTTCCTTTCATGATCGAGAAACAGCGTAAAAATCTGTAGACAATTCAGTGTGTAAATAATGGACTGACAATTAGTATAAAAACGTCAGTCAGCATTTGACTCAATGATAAATTGTATTTACTGACGAGGTCGTTGGATCGGCCATAGAACTCACAACGTGATGACTTCATATTTCCGACTTTGATCCAGCCGTTTTATTAAAACAGAGATAAGGCGAAGTTCTAGTATACAAGCCTCTCTTTCTGTACTGGCGCACACCCTACTAAAAAATTAAAACAGTGAAGGAGAAACTTCAAGAGTACTGTAAAAATTTATACTCGCGAACTCGAGTAATCAGATGTAGATACTAAACTTTAAAGACCTTTAAAAAATACAAAATCATTTACATTAAAAAGTACAACTTTTCAACCTTTTGCATTAACATCATAGACAATAAAATGGAACATGTAAATGTACTTACCTTGTCATTGGTCAACTGCAAATTATTTTGTTAAAAACGTTTTGATTGTACACCTAAACAATGAAGTTAATATGAAATAGATGCTTGAGTACCTGATTGACAATATCTTCGTAGTTTTTAGAGACCTGTTCTTCGAACAATCTGTTGGATTTTCCTGAGTACCAATTGCGCCCGTTATTAGCAGACCTATTTTTGTAAATTTATATAAATCTTAAACTTGAGTAGAAAAAGAAATCATATTTGCTGTTGTTGAGGCCTTCAACTCGACATTTAGATACACTGTATATCGACGACAACGTATCATCAACCAGCAAATTTACTTTTATCCATGCATATATCGACTCAATATATCCTAGTGACCTTGCAATAAAAGATACCACATACTCTGACACATCTGTTTCATATTTGCATGTTTTACTAGAAAACAATGTCATAATTTTTTACTGGTAACCTAACATTTAAACTTCATGATTAACGTGATTTGCCATTCCCCTTACTTATAATTATACTTTTGTCACTGCATATGGGGTTTATGTCTCCCGATTGACGATACGCAAGCGCGTGTTCTACGTACACAAAATTCCTAATACAAAACAAGCGATTAACAAAAAAGGTGGTGAAACAAAGATGCCAAAATTCAGCATGATATGGTCGATAGCAATTACAATCTATCATAACGTTAATTGCTGACTGACGTTTTTATACAAACTGATAGACTGTTTGTCCAAGGAGACAAGGAGAACACGGCGGTTATAATAGCTCAGCAGGGGATGCTTACTTTTCCATTGCGCCTGGTCCCGCCTTTGATGATTTTAGAGGTCCATGATTGCTCTGCACCTTTTCTTGAATTGTTTAAATAGACTTTTGAACGTGATTGCTTCTCGTTGTTTTCTACTACTAGAGTATTTCCATTTCTATTTTGTAAGTTTTGGTGGAGTGTTTACAAAGTTATAAACAATGTCTACGACTTTTCAGGACAACTCTAGAACATTTTATTTCCAAAACGAGAAAGTTCTTACAAATTCATTTACGTGTTGTGTTTTTCTTTTTGGTATGAGGTTACAGACTTCGTCGGAGCACTAGATAATTGACACAAGCGGCAATACAACTAAGGAACAATTTTTTAAAGCTTGAAGTGCAAAGCTACTTCATTCGCTTCTTCTTAATACGAGTGAAGTAGCTTATCCTCTATTTTTTTTAAAAAAACAGAATACTATTCATTATAAAGCAATAAACACAATTATATATATTTCACAGCTAGTTAGGCTCATATTTTAAGCCATCGTTAAAAGTTTCAAAAAGCCTTCTGACATCAGTGTATACTGTAATATAATACTTGTAAATATGATGTTTCATACAATCTGTAACTATCACATCGTGTTTATGAACTTTATCGCACTTTGATTTATATCCCCCTTCCGTGTCGATATATGAAATGTGAAATAAAATGAAGTCTTCAAGCTCAAAGGATCCATTTGAAGTTTTGAACATAACAAAAAGGGCTGTGATCAAGATTGTAAAGCGACTATAACCTAGCAGCTATGTAGTACATGTAGATTTCTATTTCTATTAAACGGACAGCCAGCCTAGCTACCAAGTCTAAGATTTGGGATAAAATTATATAATTAAAAACTAATATATGTGAAAATTTACTTGTAATTCGCTTAGATATAGAAAAAATTCACCGTGTTATTAAAATATAGTGTCTTATGAAGTTGTAACATCTTGGATTTGGTGCTTACCATTAAATAGTTATTTTAGCTCTCCCTACGTAGCGGCTAGGCTACCTTTTTATTCAATAGCGTATCTTTACGCATCTCTGAAACCAGTGAGGGGTGGGATAAGGTGTCATGGAGGAGTAAGCATGTCCTACGACCCGTCACATTTGCTGTGAGCTCATTTCTGATCGGATAAAGAATTAAATCATAGTCAAATTAGCATGAATATATTAACTTTGCAATCTATAAAAAAAAAACAGTCAACATTATAGACCTAGTAACAAGCAAAGAAGACCATTGTTACGAATATAGAATTTTAAAAATTGCTGAATTTAAAATACTATTTTTGATGCCCTTGTAACATCAGCTTCTTTGAAAGTAATCAGACTAAAACTGCATAAGAGTGGCCTTTTAAAAGAAATTTATAGCAAATTCTATTCTAAGTTACCAAGGCAACAGCGTTCATCGAAATCAAAAATTGATCAAGAGAATTATGTATCTAAGTAAAGTCTTCTTGTAGAGTCTACTTGTATGCTAAGTTATATTGAAATCAGACAAAAGAAGGAGTATTGTTTTGCAAGTATTTCAAAGAAGTGTCATTTTTTGGTTACTTTTAGTAACCACGGCAACACAGTTCATGAAATCAAAAGAAAATGTGTCTTAGTGTAGTTTACGGATGCGCCATTGAAATCAAACCAACACTGTAGGAGGGGTAGCATTTTGACAGAATTGTTTACAGACAGACGGACAGACAGACTTTTCTATTCTCTAATAACCAGTTGATTCTTGCAAGGGAAGCGATTATTTTTAACGTTGATTACACAAGTTATTTCTAACTTCACCTTGACTTACATCAATCTATAACAAGAGTAGGTTTATTTTCCGTCATATTTATGCCATCCAATATTACTAACAACGTTTTTATTAACAAAACGTGATATGATATAAGCATATGAGGAAAAAGACATGCTATGGATAAAACAGTTCAGGTTAAAACAGTTGAAAAAAATTTGCTTACATATTGAGAGAGAGAGAGAGAGAGAGAGAGAGAGAGAGAGAGAGAGAGAGAGAGAGAGAGGGAGAGAGAGAGAGAGAGAGAATTGTAAACACATTACAGCACTAAAAATCCTCAATGGTTTTACATCTGAAATAATTTTCGTATCGTTAACTTCAAAGTATATTGTAATGCCCAGAAAAGAGAATTGTGATCATTTTAAATACTTGTAATAAAATACTATGCAAACAAACTCTTTCTGATTTTAGTTCTTCATAAAATTAATCAAAAACTTTTCCAAAAACATTTTTAATTAGGTTACGTGTACATGTATTTACAATTTGGTAGCTGCAGAACTGTAGGCTTTATGGTTTTAAATATTAGTCTTTGACCATAACGCTACAGATCCAGTAATGCTAAAAAGGTGCAATTTACGGTGCAAGATTTTTTGCGCACTTTTGGGTTCAATTTCTCCACTTTTCAGCATTGGTCAATCATCTACCTTTCACTTCTTAATTCTAGATACATTCTGTAATCAATCTGTAAATTTTATCCACCTTCCAACCCTTTATAGTTGTCTCTACGGGCGATAAACTCGCTTGAGGTGAATTTTCAGCAATCTAACAAATAATTCTTTTCAAGCCAGTTTATCACTTGCAGAGACGACTTTAAAGGGTGGGAGCTGGATAAAATATAAAAATTGCAGAATATGTCTAGAATTAGGGAGTGAAAGGTAGCTGATTGACCAGTGCCGGAAAGTGGGAAAATTGTACACAAAAAATCTTGCGCCGTAAATTGCGCTTTTTTTTTTTGCATTACTTGATCTGTAACGTTATGGTTACAGACTAATATATAAAACCATAACGCAACAGTTCTGCAGCTATACATTTGGCTACCTGAATATATCTGTAGATTTCTAGTTCTCATCATAAACATCAAACTCGTATGCATTATATTTCGCTGTAACAATTAAATAACAATGAAAAACCTGTCATTTTATATCTTTATTTTACATTCTTTTTATGATTTCTTTTTTTAATCATAAACATGGAGATTTTTGTTACATGTACCACTTAGCAAATATGTCAGTGTCTATTAAATACTTAAAAATGTATATGTTTTATATTTGGCAAAAGTCAATTTGATTGATAGGGATGCACAAATCTCCTAACCATTTCCTGCTACTTATGTAAACAATGAAATATAAACAACTACTGTGATGAAATACTTCTCTGTAAAATCACTGATTTAAAACAAATAAAATTTTTGAATACATATTATTCTGTAAGTACTTGGGAAAAAAGACATATGCTCGGAAACATTTACAAAAACATGGGGTCTTGTTGACTAAATCAACAAAAAACAGTAAATTTAACAAGTAAAATTAGAAATTGCTGGTCTTTTGGCAAAATTATTTGATTTGCCTTTTAAATTAAAGACAAAGGAAGAATATTAGACATACATGTATTTTGATGATGTGAAAGACTGTTACTATGAATTTTCTACAATAATTTATTATTGTACCCTGAATTGCTGTCAATTTTAAGAATGCCCATTTCTTCTGTGTAAGAAGTTTTCTATCAATATTGAAAGTAAAAAAAATCATAAATTTACACCCCCTCCTATTTCCACATAAACAAAATCAGCAGTTTGTAAAATTCTACAATAACTGTTAATAATGTATTTTTTCTACAGCACTACAAAATAATACCAAATTAGTGGCACTTTCAAACAAGGTTCTAAAGTATAGGCATAACAATATATATACTAACACAAAATCATATTCAAAGAAACAAAATATTTACAGTTAAAAAAAAATAAAATAAAAAGAAGTATCTGCATCAAAAATCAAAGAACTTATTTTGATATAGTTTGATCGTCAGCATTTCTTTAATACTTACTGAATGTTCTCTAAGTAGTAAAATTAAGTAATAAAATCAAACATCTGTTTTACTCATATTGTTTGTGTGCTAAGATGAATAAATAAAAAGATTTACACACAGTTACAAAATTAATATTATTGCTCTGTGAAAGAGTTGTCCTTCTTTGGTTCTCAGTCCTATTCTAATGCCCAATATTATAATGAACACAAATGAGACAAAATATACAAAACATTAAATATGCATATCAAAATTCTCTATCAGAAAAAGCACAGCATTTCTACACAGAATCATGGCATCTCTTCTCTATTTTGCTTGACAGAGATTCAATACATTTATTATACACAACTATTGGACACTGTGTGTAGTTTTGATCTATGTACAAAAACATATTGCTAGCAACATGCATACAACCTTTGATCCTGTATTGCCATTTATATAACCATGGAATACTTATTATTATCCTTTGTCTCTTGCTTGGAAGGCAATTCACCAAACTGTCCTAAACTCAGATTCTTGACTCATCACAACGTCCATACTTTGAATATGCTCTTTTTGGTCCTCAAAGTTCCATATACAGGGAGAATTTCTTATGCCTGACTTTTGGTGGTCTCTGTTTGAAAAGAATGATACTTTATGGAGGTATCAATTCAATCCAAAATAATAACAGCTCCCCCTGAGGATTCCCCATTCATTTTAGGATAATTGGGATGCTCTGTAAATTAAAATGGACAATTGTTCACTTAAACCCACCACAACATCTGATAAAGACATACACCAAATATATAGCAATTAAGAAGATTTTTTGTCTAGTATGGTTTGATTTTCAGATTCAACAATATATTTATAATTTAACAAGAACAGGTGATGCTGTTCCATAGTTTTTGGCCCGAAACTTAATTTTCGAAAGACTTAATGTTGATTCCAAAAAAAAAATTAAAACAAAAAATTTGGGGAAAAAATAATCATACACACAAAAATTCATGCAAACTTGCAATAATTTAAATGGCTCAACTTAATAGAGCAAAGTGAAATTACTCACTTTGAAAGCTGAATTTCCTGAGCATAGCATGGAAATAGATCAATTTTTAAAAAAAACATTCAAATTAACATTTCAATAACCTACCTCCCGTTTGTGATTCCTGTTGACTCATTAGTCTTTGTACAGTTGCTTCCAGTCTGCGACAAGGTTGCTTACTCGCTGGCCCACTATTTGTAGTTAAAGGTCGCTTTCTTGATAAATCCTCATTGATACCTTTGGATGGGTTTTTGTTTGAGGTAGATGTTTGGTTGCTCTGACTATCACTAGTTGACCCTGTTTTTTCTCGAAACACATAAGAAAGTTGAGGAAAGTACTCATTTAAGTCATCATAATTGATCATTTTGTTGCACTTAAGGACAGAAACAGGTAAACTGTAGTAGTGAATAAATGATTTTTCCTCTTCATCTGTGCAGGTAACTAAGGGAACCTTTAGAACATTCTCTAGAGCATACAGAAATTCATTCACACTGCAACCATTGAAATACAGTTTGCACACAGCCTCCACAAGGCAGAACTTGCCCTGTCTACCAGGCCTGTCTAAATGCATACAGGAAATGCTTTTGCCTGAAAGCCAAACCCCTTTAATACTTTCAACCAAAGCAGGTGGTGAAGTTTTATTTTTGGCTTGATTTTGACCATTATGAGTCACATTTCTCTCTTGTGGCGGTGACACTGGAGTGTTTCCTGCTGTTCCGTTGACTTTTGGGCCACTGTTAACTTGTTCTCTCCCAGAGGGGGGTGGAGCTGTTTGGGAACCATTAGGTAGACCCTTAAATAAAAATAAAATTCAGTGTAATCCAGATTAAGTTGAACTTTAGAGTCACAGTCACAAATGATAAAGTATTTCAGTGTTCTGTAAGGCCATTTTTAAAAATTTGTTTGTTTCCCTTCTCCTGGTTGACTGGTTAAAAATGGTATGACTCAAAACATTTTTCAACCTCCAGAGATTAAGACATTCATATTCTTTTTTATTCCATTTTGTCAAAATATCTGTTGAAGTTTTCTGAGATAAAAAAGAATTTTCCACCAACTGATAAACCCAATTTTTCTTCCCGAGTCAGTTGAGTGCAAACAAACATTGTTTTAAAGATGGCCTAAGGTAATACATGTGTATTTTGTATCTCATACTCAGTATATTAAATGTCATTATATGATTACATGGCTATGTATATCATTAAAGACTTGGATTTGTTTTTGAAAACATTCAATATGTATTTCATTTTTTAAAATAAAAGATTGGGGGTTCTGAGAATTCACAGAAATAAACTTTCCAGTTTTTCGTGGTAATCATTTGCATACTACTACCCTGATCTATTTTTAAAACGCCCCCAGGTAACCCGAACATAGGCCCTAATACACCAGTATTGTGTTCAGTGAACTAGGCGACAGGGCGGACCAAATTACATTCCTTTGTTAATGGGTTTCTTTCCGTCTCCAGTATTGAGTATCAAAGTTATGGTTTTGAAAGGCTTGAATATGAAAGAATAAAGAGATTTTTAAACAGCTTAAAATTTGGATGCCTGCCATGGAGAGCTCACTATAGTTATAACTGTGTTCAATAAGATTATGTTTAAGTTTACACAAGACACACGTACACAGGACTGAGATTATTTAGATTGTGCAAGGTGACTGGCATGAAACTGATCAAAACTGAAATTTGATGGATGTCGAGTCACAGATCAAAGTATATTAAGATCACCAGAAAGCTCCCTTCTAATTTATCTTGTTTGCTCTTCATAAAATGTACATGTACAGGATTGATATATGTCAGACATTAACTGACAACTATATTTATCATTCTCTATTTTTATGTGTTAGTATATGTGTTTAAAAAACACTTGGAGACTACACATTAACATTAATTATATATGATAAAAACATTGGGCCATCATTAAAAATATTTTTGTTTGATGTACTCTGACACACATTTTTCAAAGTGGGTAGGTTGGCCCAGGTTTAATTTTGTAATTTTTTTTTCATAATATAGTATTGAACAAATTGATATGACATAAACAGTGATAAAAAATCACAGACTCAGAAATTTATTAATGTTTTCATTACACATCAGTCACATTGGATTGCTATAAAAATTTTCAATCAAAAAGCATCCTAGAGAAATTATATACTTCAGCTTTAAACATGTTAAAATGAATCAATATCTATTTCTATGGAAACTAAATTAAAAAAATTGGTGCTATAAAAATTTTCGACAGCCGGAGTACATCAAAGAAATCATTTTTCATTGTTGGCCTTATTTTAGGATATAACATATACTTCAGCTTTAAACATTTTAAAATGGTCAAACTATGCGATGTAAAAGAAAATGTCCATCTATGGCATGTGATCCATAGCTGGACTGATACATACAAACATTTCTTTCATTCTCAATACATGAAGTTAAAAAAAAAAATTTCAAAATTAAAGCTGAACCAAAATAAATCAATTTAGTTTTTTATACGGTAAATCATTACATAAAATTAAAGGACAAAAGTATTGATTGTTTGCATAAAAAAATATTTGACCTAAGCGAGAATTGAACCAAAAACCTTTCATTACAAGCTAGTGCACTACACTGGTAATCAAAACTAATGAGCTATCATTGCAATATGTGCACATGTAGGAATTACAAATGCAAATAAAGCACTGCATTAATTTTTTGTGGTCTCTTGCTCCCCTTTTTTATTTTTTATTTTTTGCTTGTTTGCTTGATTCTTTGAATTATAATACATGGATATAACACATGATAATTTTTCAACAAGGCATTATAGGTCACCTGAGCATTATGCAACAACTTTCCAACATTATTGAATTTGATTCATTTTCAGATGCTATATGGCATTCACAATTTTGAAAGGGCACCATATCATCATAACAATAAACTTAGCAGTTGCTTAGCTTGGTTACTGAATACCCATACGCAGGGTAGGGGAAAAAAAATGATCATTAATATTCATCAATAATCAGTAGTGCCCCTAACACTCTGACATAAACCCCTGACCCTAGGTTGCACAAATTTTCAAAAGGCACCCTTAAAATTGCCTATCAAAAAGTAAATAAATGTTTTATAAATACAAGGCCTAAAATAAAATTAAGTTTGTTTGCAGTTGCCTACCGACCTACTGAAAATGCAACCGACCCAATCTTTTTTTTTAGCCATCTGGTAATTTGATTTTTTTTTTCAATTTTTCAGAATATTGAAACAGTTCCGTTTACAAATTTTGACACGTTTTTTTATCATTAAGTAGTTTATAACAAAAGGTGAGCTTATTCATGTCTAGTATATGTTTAAAAACCTCTTTTAATTGTTATTTAACAAAAATCTGATTTTTTTTCCAAAAAAAAAAAAAAAAGAATGCCTACCTACCGGCCTAAACTAAAAATTATAGGTCGGCAACTGCAAACAAAGAATTTTTTAAGCTTGGCCCAAAGGACCAGATTTCAAACAATTAATTCATTTTCAGTATATAAGTAGAGCCCCCCCCCCCTTTGGTCCTGGGGCCTTGAAATTCACAATTCTGCAAGATTAGGGCCCTTGCTCATCATAACTATATAGGTAGTTCATTTTTGAAAATTTTCAAAGATTTAATGTATATTCACTATATAATCAATACACCCTAACACCAGAACCCCAGACCCTGGGGCAATGAAATTCATAATTTTAAAATTCTTGCTCATCATAACTATGCACTTACTTAGTTTATTTAATACCTAGGGGCAGAGAAGAAGATTTTCAAAGAATTCATGTATTTTCACTTTATAATCAATAAAGCCCCCCCCCCCACCACCAGAACCATTGATGCTGGGGCCATAAAATTCACAATTTTTGTAGAGGCACTCTTGCTCATCATAACTATGCACTTAGTTAGTTTATTTAATACCTAGGAGCAGAGAAGAAGATTTTCAAAGAATTCATGTATTTTCAATATGATCAAAGGACAACACCAGAACCCTTGACCCTTGGGCCATAAAATTCACAATTTTTGTAGAGGCACTCTTGCTCATCATAACTATGCAAGTTAGTTTATTTAATACCTAGGAGCAGAGAAGAAGATTTTCAAAGAATTCATGTAATTTCACTATATAATCAATAGAGCCCCCCCCCCCAACACCAGAACCCTTGACCCTGGGGCCATAAAATACAATTTTGGTAGAGGCACTCTTGCTCATCATAACTATTTACTTACTTGGTTTATTTAATACCCAGGGGCAAGAACAAAGAAATCATGTATTTTTACTATATAATCAATAGAGCCCCCCCCCCCCCCACACACACCAGAACCCTTGACCCTGGGGCCATAAAATTCACAATATTGGTTGAGGAACACTTGCTTATCATAACTATGTACTTAGTTAGTTTATTTAATACCTAGGAGCAGAGAAGAAGATTTTCAAAGAATTCATGTATTTTCACTTTATAAACAATAAAGCCCCCCCCCCCCACCAGAACCATTGATGCTGGGGCCATTTTTTTTGTAGAGGCACTCTTGCTCATCATAACTATGCACTTAGTTAGTTTATTTAATACCTAGGAGCAGAGAAGAAGATTTTTTCATGTAATTTCACTATATAATCTATAGAGCCCCACCCTAGCACCAGAACCCTTGACCCTGGGGCCATAAAATTCACAATTCTGGTAGAGGCACTCTTGCTCATTATAACTATTTACTTACTTGGTTTATTTAATACCCAGGGGCAGAGAAGAAGATTTTCAAAGAAATCATGTATTTTTACAATATAATCAATAGAGCCCCACCCTAACACCAGAACCCTGACCCTGGGGCCATAAAATTCACAATTTTGGTAGAGGCACTCTTGCTCATCATAACTATGTACTTAGTTGGTTTATTTAATACCCAGGAGCAGAGAAGAAGATTTTCAAAGAAATAATGCATTTTCACTATATACTTATTTAAGCACTAGAACCCCTGACCCCATGGCCATGAATTTCAAAATTTTGGTAGAGGACTCAATGCTAATTACAATCATGCAAATAGTTTGACTGCTTGATGTCCAGGAGTAAAGAAGAAGATTTTTAAAGATTGCATTAATTTTAATGGTTTTGGCCCCACCCCTCATGCCCCAGGGGTGCAGGGATCATGAAATTCACAATTTTTGTTCCCCTTCACCCATAGATGCTTTGTGCCAAATTTGGTTGAAATTGGTTCAGTGGTTGCAGAGAAGAAGCTGAAAATGTTCAAATGTTAACACACGACGGACGACGACGGACGAAAACGGATAGCAATAGGTCACCTGAGTTTACTCAGGTGACCTAAAAATGTGTTTTTAATTAAAATGTAGCATTTTGCGCTAACTGATTCAACTAATTTTCAAGTAATTCCCTGAATCAGCAAATCAAAACACAATATTGGGAAAATATTTCCCCTTCCTCTTTTACAAGAACCATATTCATCAACAGAATGCTAAAATTTAATGTGACATATCAACATGATCAATGAAATATTATTTTTTCAATGCATGGAGATTCCTGCCAAATGTCAATCATATGTGTCTTTGTTCTTTTGAAAAGTTATTGGAATAAATACATAGTACATGTATTACAGTATATTCTAATCATTTTATTTTTTGAAAGCATGTTTATGAAAAATAGCATGCTTCTATACATCTCAAATTTATAAGAAACTGTTAGCTTGTGTTATCTAAAAATTTTGTAGAAATTCAAATTTGCAGAAACTTTAAACATGCTTTTACATTATTCTTTAAATACTAGTACAAGTAAATTAAACAGGAGATTCATGTATCTACATATGGATAACCTAAAATATAGAATGTATTGCATTGACTCACCTGCAGAGGCATCCTAAGGCCCTGATGGCCAGGTGCTTGGTGGGGCCCAGACATGTTGGGAGGAGGTGGAATATTCACTGTTTTGGCTCTCATGGTTAATCCCTGGCCTTGCTGATTAGGAGGTACCATTTGTGGCAAAGGATAGTTTGGCACAAAAGGAAAGCCTTGCATATTGCTGGTATCTGGCATTCTATTAGAGGATGGTCCACGAGGGGTGTAGGGTGGTCTTCCAACACTTCCTCTTGGTCGATTTCCCATATTGTATTGTTGCATGTTTGGGGCAAGCATGCGAGCATTCATTTGTGAGGGATGATACATATTTGGTGAATTCATTGCATTGTTTAATGGAATCCTTGGTCTCCTTCCAGCAGTGGGTGACACACGATTATTTAAGGAGGAGGGTGGAACACCAGCATTTGGGCTCCTGATTGGAGAATTAGATGGTCTCAACTGATCTTGAGATGGATAAGAACTACTTTGTTGTCCTACTGGGAAATGTCCATTTTGGTATGGGGGTCTACTTCCAGGTGGGAAGCTAGGATGAGGCTGATTAACAGTCACATTAGGAGGACCATAATTTACTGGGTACATAGGATGTCTGTTATAGGTAAACACATATCGGGGATCCATGTAAGGATAGGTTGGTGCCATGTACGGACCAGGAGGTGGGTAATGAGTGGCTTGTTCAGGTGTAAGTTGTTTATCAGTGGAGACTCCTGATATCTCAGAAATGTCTGGTCTCATTGTTTGTGGAGATGGTTGTGTTGACACTTGCGTCTGTCCGGACATGGATGATATCACTGTGGATGGACTTCCTGCCGAGACTGGGGAGGTGCACGAGGTGGATGATGGGAGATCTAAATACTGTGCATGCTGTAGTGGATTTTCCATTGGAAGTTCCATGATGTGAACTTTGCAGTGTTTCAATATGTCTGTCAAACATATGATTCTTGTTGTCATGGAAAAAGTAAAGTTAAAGCCAGCCAGTTTGCAAGCTTTGTTCAACAATTCACATTCTTCCTCAGAGGGCAGTACACCCTTTTCTGGAATACTTAGAGCAGCTGCATACTTCATGACAGATAGTGGGACAAACTTTCCATATTCAACTCTTCTAACATAGGGAGTCACAGTATTGTTCACTTGTATCCACCCACAAGGTTCATTGTTATCATCTGTTGGCTTTAGATTCACTTGCATGGACTGCAAAGGTGATGAGACCAAAGACCCATTAGCATTAGATTCACTTTGCTTGCCCTCTGGAAAAGTCTTTTTAACAAGATTGTAAAAATCCACAAAGTCCTCTAATAGCACAATTAAATCTTTGGAATTAAACTGTTTTTGGCCGAATTCACCACCACAGTGCACATTATTGATTTCATTCAATAGTTTGGCTTCATGTATTGTAATGAAATAACTTGTCAATGGTTGATGTTTGCCCAGTTCATCTGGATACGAATTTGGATACTTGCTGAGAAGTTTTTGTTCCACAATACGAACCGAGACAAATTGTTTGTCTTTTCTAAATATATAAGGCACATTCACCCCATCAACTGTAGTCCATCCAAAAATCCCTTTAACACTAGAGAAGTCTATTTGATTTTCTGATACTTTTAATTTTTCTGCATCTTGTTCACCACTTACTCCATTTGTGACTTGACTCCTTTGTGCCACTGATACCGTTGTGGGCGGTGGGAAATATGGTGGCTGTCCTCCCTGGAGATTTGGGGGTGGTGGAAACTGGCCAGGAACTTGGCCATAGGCTGAGTACAGCTGAGGGGGCATGTGTCTATAACCATTGTTTAATTGTGAGGGGTGGGAAGGGGGACCTCCATTATGGGAGGGCAATCCTGGTGAAGGTTGTACCTCACTAGCAACACGGTATCCAGAATCTTGTTTTTCTGCTTTTATTTGCATATTCTGCATGCTATATGTACCTAAAATACACAAAGGAACCTTTTTGTTTTAGGATTAATGCTAACTCGATTATGATTGATTTTTACATAAAATTGTAAATTTTCAGCCAGAATATGTTATTTAACACAATAATTCTGGAATATTCAGAATATAGAAACATATTAAACTACTATATTGTTTTTACCTGCTATGTAAAATAAGGAGGGAAATTCACCCAAAATAAACTTGATGAATTAAATTTAAAATAAATATGGCTTAATATAAAATTCAGGATGAGAATTCTAAATAGTTTTAGACAGGAAGGGTTGCCAATGCTTTAAGTATGAGGTAAATGCATGGTGCCGATAAAAGCACCACTTATCAAATCACGTACAGTACTGTTAACTAAACAGGACTAAGTATAAGTATCTATGATTTTCACATAAAAAAAAATACATAAAAAGGCTCTTTTTTCAATTTTATTAACTAATTTTTGATAAAAAAAAAAAAAGTACATGTGTATACATGTATACTAATACAATAGTTTTTTCACTAGAAGATTTAAGGGGAAACCCCACCCACCCCTGAGTTTGAGTCCAAAATCCAAAATAAAAAAATTAAAAATCAATTTTATTTTTTGTTGTAGCTGTGGGCCGGCCCCTACCTAAACCCCAAACTGGTCCCCCTTCAAAATTCCTGGATCTGCCACTGTTTACCATGAATAGTTGATCAATCTTACCTTATGAGAAACTTCATTAGGAGGACAATGCATCAGACTTTATGTCCTATCAAACTTCTTTTTATGTACATCTGTAAATAAAAAAGACATTTCTGAAGGAATATTTATTAATAGATCTCAAAGGAACCTTTATTAGTGCATGCAAAATATTAGGCAATGGAAACTATAAAAACAGATCAATTCAATCCTTTTATCCCTGAATGAATCATTCAAAGAATTCATAGAATTAAATCAAGAGGTCTTTTTCAAGATTATAGATGTAGTCAGTTTGTTGAAAGACTAGATAAGTGAACTTTTCAAACCCTAAGTTAATTTTTACATTTTCTCTGAAAATTTAAAAACACTTCCTCTTTTGAATCAGACATAGAAAATATGTTTAAAAATTTGTCTACTTAAAAAATAGTGACAAGAATGGTCATTGAAATCAAGAACCTAATGAAAGATAAATAAAAAAACCTCATTATCTTGATTAGGCAAACACTTTAAGAACTCTTGATTTAATTGAGATTCTGAGATAAAAATATGGTTGCAAGAATTCCTAAATTCACTTCAACACTTCTATGGTTTTCAAGTTATTGATGTCCAAGATACTGAGATTCAGCTGTATGTAATTCCTTAATTCATAAATGCTTACTATAAATTTTTCTTTTACAGTTATATGAATATTTCAGTATTTCAAATAAATCATAAATAGATATTTCTACTAAGCTTGAAATAAAACAGGTACAATGTCACTTATAAGAATTGGGGAAAAAAGGAATTGTGTGAATGTACTTAATATTTAAATACAGTTCAGGAGAGTTTAATTAAGGGGAAAAAAATTAAGGTAAAATTTTGCTATTTTTCTTTTTTACAGACATACCATAAGGTGGAAGAGGGGTGGAGTTTGACAATTAATTATAGTTACACCGTTTTGCCTATTTCATGAACCAATTTGAACAGAAGAATAAATTTTTTTTTCAAAAAAATCAAATATCAAATTTTCTGAAGTCAGAAGAAAGTGTGGAAGGAATATTTTACATTAAAAACATGCAATTATAAATTCTAAACAAACATATATTCATTGTTAAATGCTTGCATGTATGTTCAAAACGTTATAAAAATTCGCTAATAAAAAGCTATTCGGCCTTCGGCTCAGGTGAGCTAAAAACAACAAACATCTTATTTACCTCAAAATGAGATCTATGGAAGTACCTACTATTTTTATTCCCTAAATTTTCTTTTGACCTCCCTCGATATCTATAGGGTCCTCTAATACATTGTATCTATCAGTTCATTTTGGTCCCATCATGTTTGAAATATTAAGGTTTGACTGTAATTGCTATGTTTGAGTTATTGGGAGTGAGATGACATAGCCAAAGATATATAACTTGTTACTCTGAGTCTTTGCAGATCATGCAGTATGTAAATGTTTTAGCTAGTAGTGTAACCTAGGTGTGAACTTAATTACGTACATTCATGGTTTCTTTTCAAAACATTTGTCAGGAACCTTCATAAATCAATTTAAAAGATATCAACCAAAATAAATATTCAAGTACAATAAAGTACATTTAAATAATTCTTATCACTTATTCATTTGTAAGCAAATTATGATTCAATTAATTTGAAATAGAATTACTGATAAGGTAACAATTTTAATATTATATTAAATTTTAAAACGATTAGATAAACACTGGTGATTTAAATAATGGAATAGAAAAATCATATTATTTCTGAAACACTAATTTTTTTTGGCAATAAATTTTCTCCATGCACTCTGATCTATCATGTCCATTTAGACTAATATATCAACATACCGTGATGTAGAAGCTCTGCATGACCTTGAATGGATCTCAAAGAAGTTTGCTAAACTATGAGCAACATAAGGACAAAAACATTGAATTCTAATATGAGAGTTTCACAAATCATGAAATGTATACTTTTAAACATTAAATATCAGACTTGTTCCAAAGTAGATCAATGTTGAAGATTAATTTTCATCAACAAGAATGTTGATACCAGAAGACAAAATTGGTTTGATAAGCTCCTGCAATGTTCAATCTTATCTTTGGCAGAGGCCCAATTGGCAGAAGGTACTACTGCATTGAAAGCCAGACTACAAAAAATCCTCAACTATTCACCACAGAATTTTAAATATATCATTTACAGTATTAATACAGAATTAAAGTCCTGTGCCATGGATGCAAATATTGAAAAAGAATATTGAATTCAAATTGGTAAAACTCGTATGAGATTCTGGCAGCTTCACCTCATGACCCCCCACCAGGGCTTTGCCCTGGACCCACTAGGGGGCTCAAGCTGCCCCCAGAACCCCTGCTTTTTCCTGCCTACACTTCATTTCTGGCTCATCAGTGTTTACTATCATTAAACTACTAAAAGTTAAAAAAAAAATCTTTTCATAGTTTTTTTTTATCTGACCAAAAATGAAACTAATCAATAATCAGAAGAATTTGCGTCTGACTCAATGGGGATCAAAGAAATGTCAAAATATAAAAGCTGGGGTTAAGAGTCAGAGGAGTCAAGCTACATACCAATGATTCAAGAAAGCCTACATATCATGAATATCATGGACATGCCATAATGATTCTGAAGTCAAAACCAAATAATTTCTTCAACTACCCTTTTAAAATTATTTTTATTAAGAGAGTGGAAAACATAACAAAAGACATGAAATTGACTCTGAATTCACAACAAATGTTAAAAATAATTACTACCCTCATGCAACTAATACCAAAATCTTTTGATTTTGGCCTAAATGAAAGTTGCCTACATATCATGAATATCATGGACATGCCATAATGATTCTGAAGTCAAAACCAAATAATTTCTTCAACTACCCTTTTAAAATTATTTTTATTAAGAGAGAGAGAAAAAAAATGGAAAACATAACAAAAGACATGAAATTGACTCTGAATTCTCGACTTAAGTTAAATAGCTTACAACAAATGTTAAAAATAATTACTACCCTCATGCAACTAATACACTAAAATCTTTTGATTTTGGCCTAAATGGTTAATCGTATTAATCATAAAATTTTCATTTCCCATGTCTATGAATTGCATAAAGTACTAGATGTTTTATTTCACTAGCTGTAAATAAATGCTGCATTTTATTTAGTATATAGTTTAATTGATCAAGGAATGTTAATTGTAAAAAAAAATTTAATGTTAGACCATTTTCTTACACTATTATTTATTCATATACACAAATTAATATTTCATCTAATAACATTGTGCAATAAAAGAATACCATATCATATGGCAAGGTATACTTCATCTTACAATAGTCGTTCTTCTCCAACAATGAATATATGCACACAGTGATATACCGATTTGGAAAATTCAACTGACACAGTCATGTGCCTTGCAGCTTTAGAAGAATTATAATATTAACTGCTTTAGATTTTGTGTAATTCTGGGCACTATAAGCCCATCAAAAATTTACATGCAGTTAGGATTAGAGAAAACCAAAATCTACGATGAATTTTCTGGGCAGATAAATAAGTATTTTGTATGTGAATTTTAATAGACCAAATTATAAATCATACACAAGTCTTGGGGCAATAAGGCTATACAAAAAATGGGGAGAAAACAAACAGTAATCAAAAGTCCATTGAAACTAAAAATTATCAGCAGAGCAACACAGACCTCTAAAACATCAGAGCCATTCAGAGGTGGGATCAGGTGCCATGGATGATTAAGCATCCTCTGGACTTGTCATTAATTGTCATATCTGCTGTTTGTTCTTGTCATGATCAAGAACAAATATCTGGATTAACCATGCAGATATATGGGATGGGCAAAAGGCTTTTTAGTCAGTCAGCTTATAAAGTTAAAAATTAATTAATGATAATTATCTTTTTGTAGTTTAGGGCTTCTTTTGTCATTTTTTTCATTTTTGTCATTTTATGAGTTCAATAGGGCTGTCAGTTGGTTCCATAATTTTTTGGGTCAGGTCGGTTCTACATTTTTTAGGTTCTGTTTCGGGTTTTTTGGTTTGGGTATATAATAGAATAAAAACTCATGATCTGAATTATATTCAACAATTTTAATTTTTTTTCTTAATCTAAGAACAGCAACACAATGACTAGTTTAAAGTATAGTTTCCTGACTAGAAAAATAATTGAACCAAATGATTCAAATCACATTACAATGGTAATATACTAATGAACCTTTTGTTTTAGATGCCATTTTTATGGTAAAACCTACTCTTCCTATTGACAATATTGTAACATGGGAACTGAACTGGATTCCGGAAAAACAGAACCGAACCTGACCCGAATTAATTAATTGGTCATTTTGGTTACCTGTGACAGCCCTAGACTACAAATAAACAAGTTATATGCAAAATTAAAATATTATTATTTTCTCAATCAAATAATCATAAATGTATTATTTTAAATATGCCTCCAATGTTATAAAGTTCTCCTAAATGATTAACATATTTTTGTTACACATAAGGGACACCTGAAGATCCAAAGAGCAGCCAGATCTTCCACTGGGCCCGCTAAATAAAACACAATTTGTTACTCAAATCAGTCAAAATTATTTCCAGTTAAAGTCATTAATCAGTGAATACTTGGACAGATTAATATTTTCTTATAATATTTTTTTCTGGAATTATTGAGAAAAAAAAATTAAACACATGAAATCTTTAGGGCTGGATAATGGCCCGAGATTTCGTATTGCGAAATATTGCGATATTTTTAACTGTATTGCGATATGTATTGCAATATTTTCAATGTAATTTAAATGACATTTTCTTTCTATATTTACTTTAATTTACATGCAGAATGTACATAACTATGATAAGTAACCAACATTAAAAAAAATCTTGTTGATTTCATTTAAGTTATGCTCTGAAATGTTCCCACAAAACAACTTCTTTCTTACTGTTTGGCTTATCAAAAAACTTTCATAATTCCATTTTTATATTTAATGACAAAATTACTTAATCTAAGTATATTGCCAATATATCGATATAACAAAATCGTATTGCGATACGATATTTTTTGTCTTTGTATCGCAATATATTGAAATATCGATATTATTGCCCAGCCCTAGAAATCTTTGTGTAATTGTAGCCCTTTCATGAGGTCAATAGATAGATTTATCAACTTCACAGAAAAGCATTATATTGATGTTGCTCTTTGTGCTCAGTCAATATGCTTTTCTGTGAAATGGACATGTCTATGCTTTTATGTGAACTCTACATCTATGGACTGACCTCAAGGAAGGACTATAACTATTTGTCATTCCTTTAAATATTTGTTCCTATACAAATCTATACGACAAAAAGTCTCACAATTCTAATGTGTTATTTTGTTTGTTTGTATGTTGTTTAACGTCCCTCTTGAGAACTTTTCACTCATATGGAGACGTCACAACTTGCCAGTGGAGAGCTGCAAATTTTGTCTTATACTCGGCACTCAGGGCCATTGAGCAGGGAGGGATCTTATTCTTGCCAGCACCTACTGCGGCTCGATCGGGACCTCGGTTTATACGGTCTCATCCAAAGGACAGGTCTCCACATCCCAATGTGCGATTCGAACCCACAACATAAGGGTCAACTCCTCAGATACTTTCTAATGTATTACTTAGCAGTCATAAAAATCAATGTTTGACCACTCAGTGAGATGACTTGAACCTGTCAATGAGATGTTGAACCCCTTAAGTCACACAATATGTGGAACTAAATCTCATTTGCATTTGTTGGTGTTCAACACCGACATAATTGCCCGAGTTTATAACCTCAGTTAACACAGAAAACAGCACAAGATACATGTATGTCAAAAAATAATCTTAAAAAGTATAATGAAACATTTATTTACTGTCTTCTCGGGCAAAATGTGTTTTGTAAACCCTTGAACCAAACTGTCTGCCATCGGCCTAACAGCCTCGGGCAAACAGTTTGGTTCTTGGGTCTGACAAAACGCATGTTGCCCTCAGACCTGCTTATGAAGTCAATATTTCTTAAATTACCATGTTGAACCATTAACCATGCATGACTGCTAAAATCAGTTGAACTTGGGTATGTATCTCAAACTCTGATATCTCGAAAACTTGTGTCGAAATGATGTGGAAGTCCCAACCACATATACTTTTTAGAAGTGTTTTACACTCGATATCTCGAATCCTCGGATGTCTCAATGTTTTTTAGTATTTAGGCCTAGTAGACCACAGGTGTATGCATTTTGGGCATAGTGCAAAGATATTAATATATGTTCTTTAATAAATATTGTAAACTTTTACCTAAGTTAATGCTACCAGACAAAACATTAAAACTCAATCAAATGATATGGCAATCACTAATCTTGCTGATATCTGCATGCATACAGATCCATTCAGGCCCTATATGACGTAACCATAAATATGATACTGTACCATAAGAGTACACAATACATGTACTTACTCTAAACATTTGTATAATCAGACACTAAAATCCACAAATTAACATGACACGAAACAACATAGTAATTACGAGAAAAGATATGGCTCGAATATCTGAATATTATATGTAATAAATATTCATCTTTATATACGGCATTTTTGTTATGAACAATACATCATACCCAATTTGCATAAAATTTGTACGCAAAATTAAAAATATCACCCTTTAATCTCGTTATCTCGCACCGAAATGTTTGTTTACGTTTTACAGATTCATCGCGATGCGGACCTAACGCAACAAATCATTTAACATCTTATAATATTCATGATATAACACATTCTAGTAACATCCTCACTCACACGAGACTCATCCTGAATGATACAATCAATAAACATCCTAAGCCGCACAGCAACATCACCGCAACATTGTCACACAACAATGATATCCACACGATGATATATCGTGAGCACGTGTTCCTTACCTTTCTCACAGATATTTAATCCGTATTAAAATATGACGTAACCCGCTACTTCCATCACAATAGAGTCGATAAATTATAGTTATCAACTTGTACGCTATCCCGTGACAAAATTCTAAGTCCACATAAAAAAATCGATAAGTCCTTTTAAATTTCTGCAAATGGCGTCGGTCACATAAAAAATGTCTGACCCGACTATCTCACTAAATAATGGATTCTACCACAACACCACTTATTTCAGGAATCGAATCGTCTGAGCTGTTCGCACGTAATACAAGCCCTCAGGCAGGAAACGCAGCTGACGAATATTCTTTGCCAATCCTATAAAACGAAGTATCCAATGGCAACGGATATCCCTCCACGCTCGAATTCCTCGGGCAAATTCTAATCAGTTTCCTGTCCACAAAGGCGTCTACGCTTGAGAGCGCACAACAGTCAATTTTCTCGCCGTGCACGGCTCTCATCGTTGTAAAACTTGGCAGTTGGCACCAAGCCAACATATTAGATTAACTGTTTTCAAGCAAATGTCGAAATAATCACAAAGAACTTTTTATTATTCAGATTTACCGTTCGGGAAATATTTTAATAAAAAAGTCTTTATTTTTGTAGCGCAGTTGTTTCACTCTGTATAATGTAAAATGACAACTGAAATACTCAGAGTAAACAAAGTATTTTATACTACTATATTCAACCTAATTCTCTTGTGAATTTCTAAAGTACGCCAAACTAGCAGACGACAAGCATGTACTTCTTTGTCAGATGTAATTAACGTGCGCTTACAGTTACCCCTAGCAACTGAGTCATTAATCCTACTCAAGCGTTAAGTTAACTTATCGCGGTTCTCTAATAACACCGAGATGATGGAAAAACTGGCTTTGATCAACAAGGGCAATGTTTGTGAGAAGTTTTCGTGGGAAATATCTCAAAGCCCTTTCTTTCTGTTATTGGGTTATCATTTCATATTCCGCTTGGCATTATTTAAAAACCCCAATTCTTTATTGATCGTCTGCCAACCACACAATCACTTATAAAACAACCCAGGGCTATTGTGTCAGTACAATTAATCACTTGGCAGAGGGCCAACGTTTACTTGAACAAACAATTCTATCCAAGGGGATTGTTATCTCGGAGCAGACGGCACAAGTATTTATCTGATGACGAAATATCGGGAGATTCATTTTAAACAAACCAGTATGAGAGAAGCAAAATTATTTAAATATATTCAAATTATAGCAAATCAGGAAATTGAAAAAAATGACACGAAGAAGAAAATGTAAATGCAAATCAGTTCCATAACCTTAAAAAGGCCAAGTCTGCTATTATTATACAACTATCAAGCAATATCACGTGATGACACTATATGCTTTCTCTCTTATGAAATAGAAGGAATTTTGACATATATATTCTAAAACTAAAGTAAAAATACTTTAGAAATATTCTATTATATATAAATCTGGTAGCAAAAGTGTTAATAAATCATTAAGACTATTAATTATTTTATTAACAAAAAAAAAAAAGAAAAATAATCGATGATAAAAATTAGAACTATATATAGTGAATAAAAAAATATTATGCAATGAATGAATGACTGTAATTAAAGTAAATCAAAGTTTTATATACACTGTATGTGTTTTTTTTTATACGAAGATTTTCTTGGATGGCAAAAATCATGATGACCAATAACTAAATGATTGATAATTACTTTTCTCCATTTACGTCATAAAAATCTCAACATGACGTCAAGAAAGGGGTTTTTGTGTTTCTATTTTTTGAAGTGAAGTTTTCGAAATAGCGATATAAATCTATAAAGATAAGCAAGAAACTAAATGATCGGAAAATTCTAAACGTCTTTCTTGGAAGTTTTTAAACGGAGGGTTATAGAATAGATAAGTGTTTTTAATATTAACAAATTGACTCATGAAAGAGTATATCGGCGGATGTTTAAACAATCCTAGTATTATCTGCGTTTGATTTACATTTTTACTGGACCTGCTATTTTATTTACTCTTCATTCACCTAATGAATATTGAGAATGGAAAAATACCGATGTTAGTTAGACAAGGGAAGGCAACAGTTCTAAGTTTCTAAGTACTGAATAAAAAAAAAATGCTGATTCCATAAAACCCACCTATTTCCATTTTTTTTCCAAAGTGAAACGCGTTCATGTTAATGTTTGAGATATGATACAAGCAACACGTTTATTCAAATATTTCAAGTACTTACATGTAGGCCCATAATTTTGTGCTTTTAAAAGAGAAAACACTTGACATGAAATTACAAGTGCAATCGTATAGACCAAAGAAACGATGGTTCTACCAATCTGGAAGATCTCAGGACAGTGACAGAAATCAAGATAAATTTAGGAATGTCGAGAAAAATCGATGAAGTTTTATTGATTAATATTATTCATTTTCGCTTATACTTTGTTCGATATATCCCATTTCAAATAAAAAAAAACCCACGAAGTTTGACACATTTCTCTTGTGTTTGGATGTTTTGCTTCTGAAATGCATTAATGACAAACTAACAACTTAATTGTATGATAAATTTCATGCCTTTAACTTAATTTCTATCGCCAATTACCATTATCTATGCAACAATAAACCATAATCACCGGCGTATCAAGTTTGTTTTCCAGATATTGCGATATGCGAGACAATTTTTACATAACAATTTTTAAAAAGAGACAGGCTACAGACAAATAAACTCATGATTCAAGGGAAGTACCACAATCTCCTTAAAAGACGACATTTAGTTATCATATCATACGATGTCCTGTTTGCATACACATAATCCGTCGAATTGGTCGAATATTGACCATTATTATACTTCTGTTAAAATGTTTCCTATATAAAGTTCAGAAGGTAAAATAACTATCGTTTATACTCCACGCAGAGCAAAGCTATACCCCGGGGTATAGTTTTTGCTATCCACCCTCTGAAAATTTTCATGCAATTTTTGCCTCCAGTTTTGATTTCCAGCAATAAATCTATCGACTGATGATGTCATAATGACTTCAGTAGCATTGTGACGTCATCAGGTTTTCAGATTATTCTTGCAGTATTATCTTACTCCTAAAAAATTCAAACCTCAGAAATTATATTATACATCAGTATAATAAAACGCTTATCCACTGGGTGTGAGTGGGATAGCTCTTTTATCAAACCCTTGACAGAAACTATACACCTCGGGCAAGCCCTCGGGGAATAGTTCTCTGTCGCAGGTTTGATAAAAGAGCTATCCCATTCACAGCCAGTGGATAAGTGTATAATATTTCTCATATTAAAAAAATATGGTAAACTATTATTTTCGTACTGAATTGGCAACAGATTTCTCCATTCTCTCGATCCTTACAAGGGGCTCAAAGCAAGGGTTACTATGAAAGAGGGGATACTTACTCCTTTAAGTCCTCTGATATTACATCTCTGATGTTTTTAGAGGTCCCTGTTTGTCCTGCTCATATATTTTTCTTGATTTACTGGATTTTGAGCATGATTACAGTTCATTTTCTTGGCAATTCATTCTGAGGATGAGTAGAACACATCTTAGATAAACGGAATCGAGCTTCAACTTGAATCTAAAAGTTTTCATTTGACACTTTTATTTGACACAAATATTTGCCTTTTCAGCAAGTATTGTCGATTTTGACAGAATGGTGTTGTTTTGGCATGATCTGTTCAAGAAAACATACACACTTCTGATAAGATACAGTTGTTTTGATAAGGAAAGATGGATATCAGTGAAGCTAAGGCTATTTATAAGTTCCCTCACCGGATATCCATTTCGATTTTGTATTCAACTACCTAAAGAATAAATTGAATTGAACATATTTCATTAACAAGAAGTAAAAAAAAATATGACACCAGTTTTTAAACTTATAGATTCATGAACACCCAGATACAGTTTTTTTGATAAGAGGAAGATAGATATAATTGAAACAAACGCAATTTACCCACTCTCTCATTAAATTTCCATTTCGATTTAATTTTGCATTCATCTACTTACAGAATGAATTGAATCGAGTATATTTTATTGACGAAAATTGGAAGGGTTAGAAAAAAGTTCTGAAACTTGTAGCTTTTCTTAATGATTGGTTTCATAAGGATCGACCAACTGACCCCAATGACCCTTTAAGGTTATTAATGTTTTTGTTTGAAAAAGAAGTGGTATGCAAACGCAAAGAATTGTTTAAATCAAACTTCAAAAATGAGCATACAAGAATGATAAAAATAAATTCTGTAAGCTTGGAAAAGGTGATGATAACAAACATTGATCAATCTGAAAAAATCTACAAACAAAATCACTCTATGAACAGAACATGGAACATGATCGACTTCCAAAAATTCCAGAAGTGGGATCAGGTGTTTAAGAGGAATAAGCATCCCCGTTTACCTGTCACATCCCACATGACTTTTTATTAATCAAGTAGACAAATCATTCTATTGGTTAAGAACGTCGGCCAAACTACGACCTATTGATATAGTTAACAATGTCATAACTTATTCGTCAATAGCTTGCTCGTTAAAAAATCTGATCGTACCCCGAGTAGCTCTGGAGGATCTGATAAATTGGTTAAACATAAATATTTACATTTCCAATGTCTTTGTCCGAGATAAAATTACCAATTGTAAATGTAATTGATTTCCTCATGAATGTTTTGGCGCGGTTCCAAAAAAAAAACACGTGCAGGGCGGGACAAGACCTAGAGAGAAGCAGGCTTGGAGCCCGTGGATTGGCGGAATCAAAGCATGGAAATATAAGGAATAACTGTCAGATTTTTCGAATTCATGAAGATGATCAATGGATTGGCTTGTGTGATAATTTTATGCATAAACGCCTTCGGCGTTTATGCAAATTATCACACAAGCCAATCCATTGATAACTTCATGAATTCGAAAAATAAGACAGTTATTCCTTAATCAAACATCATAAGCGTAATATGTATACTCTTTAAAAAAGTTGACGCTGCAAAAGCTGAAGCCATCTTCATCGACATAGTTTAGCCGATAATATAAAAAATTCTTAACATCAAAACAAGTAATATGTGAGGCATATATAGATATAATAAAACTGAGTCTACTACATATTCCAATGATTAACTCAATACTGTGTTTTGAGTTGATCATTGTACACGTAGTAAACTTTTCTTTGAGTTCTCTTTCAAAACTGTGTCATCGAAATTTAAATGACATGTGAGTGACATTCATTTAACTCTGCTCAGCCATATATTTTGCTTAAACTTATTGAAAAATAAAACACCTAAGTACTACTAAGGTTGTGTTGATGAATATAATAAGCATATGTACATGTATATAAATGGTATTTTGTGACCTTCAGACAATTATTACGAAAGACGAATCTTTTTTTTTTTATTTCTCTTTATTGTTAGTCTGATTGTTTGCTAATCTGCAACATTTTGTCATTAAGTCAAATGACGTTTTTCATAGTAATTGTTAGTCAATTATTTATACACTGAATTGACGAAGGATTTTTTCCGTTATTTCCCAATCATGACAAGGAGCACACGGCAGGTGTGACCGGTCGGCAGGGAATGCTCACTCCACCATGGCACCTGATCCCACCTCTGATGTTTTGGAGGTCCATGTTTGCTCTGTTCCTATTTTGTATTATTTTATTGGACTTTTGATATTGAATACCGTTTGTTATCTCCAAATGTTTCAGTCATGCTTATTTTTTTGAGGAGGGATGGAAGGGGAGGGATTAACCCTCTATTTGATTATGGTTCATGTAAAGTAAATTCAAGTAAAACACTAGTTGGCTCTTTTTTCTTATGCTTTAAAGAAGGAGAGTCGTTTTCTACGCTTTTTTCTTTATAAAATGCAAACTATACAGCTGTACAAGGCAGTGATGATGGAAGATGAAAAAAAAAATACTTAAAACCTCAGGGAAACAATTTAAATATTTGCCTTGATTTATCTTGTACTATTTATTTTGTTTTAGGCAGTTCTTGTGTGATTGATAACACATTGTAGTAAAAAAAATGCTCTTTTAACGCGTGATGGAAAACTGCGATTTTCACATGTAAATAAAAATTCAGAAATTTCAATAAAGAATCATAATGATTGAATTTATTAAGACAAAATGACAAGGACATTAAACAATTTCAATGCCTTATCATAAGATATATTATGGAATGTAAATCCAAAATAAAGTTGATTTGTTGGAATATATAAGCTATAAAACTGTAATCTAATTTCATACACAACATTTGGGAAACCTATTGTGCATAAAGGTGCAAAACAGTGGATATTTTACTGATTCTGGTAAAACAGATATTTTACTATGATGAGATCCAAATAAGTTCAGAATAATCTTCAGCAAAAATATTCCACTTTAAAACTACATGTGTGAAGCATTTGATCTACATCAAGTAAAGACTCATATAACATATATCATAAATCTTTTCTGCTTGATTCTTTGTTTATATGACAGACTCTACTGCATATATCTAAATACCTATTGTGCCTTAGAATAATCTAAAAATTAAATATTGATTCACCTTCCGATGATGCTTATTTTTACTTTACTTAAAAATGTAATATGATGTTTTTATCATACTGGTATGTGTATTTCAAGTCGTGGACGTCCTTATACAGGACACCTTAGAACTTAGTCGCTTATATTTACATCTTTACCTAACCGGTGCCATAACCATAAATAGTTCAAAATTAAAGCAAAGGTTAGAATCGAGGCGATGTGATTACTTATACACAATGACCTTGTCAGTAAATACAATAAATAAGAAGAATTTTGACCTATGTATTTCATGCCAATTATTAGACAACTATTTTCACTCCACTTTTTGTTAGCCTGATCATGTCAAGATGCTAACTCCCTCATGGCAACAGATCCCACCATGATGTTTTCTGGGGACCGTGTTTGTTTTATGTTTAATTTGTATTGTTTCCGTGGACTTTGGACTTTGTAACTGATCATTATCTCCCTGTTATGAGAAAAAATATATTCATATGAAGCAGAGTCTGCTCAAAGTATGTAAACGGAATGCTGTGGATTTCAACCAGACATTTGAATATATAAACGACGTATTATTATTTCAACATAGACCTAAAGTAGAGGGTCTATGTCGACACCATAATTCTCACTGAACTTAGAGATTCAATAGAATGTGACACATCTGTTTTATATAAGGATGTTTTACTAGAAAATGTTTTATCCTGACAATAAAGCTTTTTAATAAAAGTGAAGATTTTAACTTTTCATTTGTTTACTTCCCTTACTTATGCAGCAATATGCACTTATCAACTGCACATGGGACTTATATCCCTCATTTGAATCGATCCACAGAACATGCTCTACATATGAACAAATCTTTAACGAGGTAAGCTATTGACAAACACGTTGATGGAACAAGAATATCAACAGTATATTTAAAGTTATCATCTTGTTTGCTTTATGGCCGATACAATTCATTGTCAGCAAATGCAATAAATCATGAATTCAAATGCTGACTGACATTTTTTTAAAAGACTAATTGTTTGTATATTATATATACAGGTTGTTTTGATCATGACAAGGAAATCACGGCGGATATGCCGATTGGCAGGGGATTTCCACTCCCCCAAGGCACCTGATCCCACCTCTGATTTTTAGAGGTCCGTGTTTGCTCCTCAATATTGTCTGAATATACTTTTTAGCTTGAACACTGCTCGTTATTTCCATATATTTCAATATCTTCAGTTTTTACGCATAATCTGGTATTTTACTTATATGATTATTATGATATTAAACACAAACACCTTTGGACACATAGCAAATCTCAATTTAGCTCTTGTATCCGAGGTTTCCATGTAGCAAAGGCAAATGTATTTTTCAAAAGAGAGTATAAGCGTAAATAAATGGGTTTAAAGGTAAACTTCAAAACTGCGTCTAATTTTCTCTTTAACTATATGGTATGGACGGTTTTACTGAAATTACTTCTTCTTGTCGATATTTCTAGACATTTATTGATTAAATGGAATATTATAATGTAATGTATTTCAGTTCTGTAAAACATGTTATTAAATGGTATTCAAAGCAGTAACTTCTAAAGACAACAATTGATTGCACAAAGCACAGAAACTTGATGTCTATTGATGTTATGGTTTATATTTCCATACTTTAAGAAAATTAGGAAAATTAAGTATATGAAACAGCTCAAACAAGAGGGAACGATCATGAGTACACAAAGAACGTGTAATGATTTTAATATATCAGATTTCAACAATGACAAAGAACCAACATGATTCAAATACAACATAAAGCCAATAAATCATCTTGAAAACATTATATATCGTGGAATGCTAAAGGATAAAACAAGGCACTACTTGTCAGAAAATCTGCATAAAACGTGTTCTCATTTAGGTCTGCTAGCCAAATCAACACCAAAAAAAAAATCCCTATCAGGGGCTTTTGTTGACATTTAAAAGGCGATAAGACATTATACTGTGAGTCAACTGAAGGACAATTTAAAACAGACAATCATATTGTTAAGTTTGTAAACTTTCCATAAGCTCTCCTTTTTATATTTAAAGTGATTTGGAGTTATTTGTTTGCTTACTTATCTAACCTTCTTCAAACAATAAATAAAAAATTGATATTAAAAATTATTTGAACATTAGTGGATTTTTTGCAGAGGTTCGGATATCAATCATGTCTGAAAATAATTAAAAAATTAAAAATGCTCTTAGTTAGCCACATGTATAATTTCACACGGATTCGGCAAACTTTTCCATTTGAGACATTTACATTGTTCAATAAATTTAGAAATACTGGAATCAATAAACAACCCTATACCACTATGATTATTGCTATGGCGACAGACGCTTTATGTGGCGTCCACACAAAGCCGTAAATTCAATATCATTAAACAAGTTACTACTAGCAACACAAAATACATTAGATAAAGAAAGCCCTATGTACATTGTGCGGGAAAAGCTGATAAAATACAGCTGTTTGGCAATGTGCCAACTTAAATAGTGATATGCTTCACCGAGTCATGCCATTAAACTTCTTAAGAGTACAAACTTGACTAGATTGCTTTCATCCAAAAAACCTAACATAGTGAACAAAGTATAAGGAAAATTCAGTTAAACATGGTATTGAAAGAGTGTGTACCGACTTCAGTGTTGCATGTTAACGAGTGACCGCTTTAAATATTGCATAAGATTACACACAATATCGCATTTCCTGAGCATGCTGTTATATGTTTGTTATCTGTGCCTATTTCCAAGAAGAATTAAACACTTAGCTTTATGTGACTTTATCTTCCTATTTCATGCATTTGCAATTCACGTGTCCAAAATTAATCATACGCATTTAAGACTGAAGTCAACACTCTAGTATCTTCTTTTTAAAATGTGAAGAAAATCACTGATAATCTGATAATGATAATAGTGTTGATACTGCTGTGGAAGAAGTCAATGACAATAGAAAAATCAACATGATGATGATGATGATGATGATGATGATGATCATCATCATCATCAACATCATCAATATCATCATCAGTGGTTTTACAGATATTTACATCAATTAATATGTGGGTTTTATATTGCAAAATGGAAACGATATTCACTTTAAATTCAGCAATGGGTGTAATCCAAAAAAAAAATACTTTGTTTTAGCTTTCAGTTTTTTCAATTTTACTTTTTAAATTGATAAAATCAACATAAAAAGGAAATAAATTTTACAAATTTCTGTTTTTCTTCGAACTGAGTACATGTATATTCATAAAGAAAAATATCACTGGAGAGAGGAGCCAACAGATATCAATCTCATACAAATAACATTTATTGATATCATGATGACAAATAAGAGCAATATAATTGTTTGAAAGGTCTATCATCAGTTAATTATTATCTAATTTCGTGACTCAAGCACGAAAACAAACAAAAATTAAAGCTCAATAAAAATGTGCAAAAACTAGAGCAATAAAAATATGACAAATGAACTTATGTCGAGTTGTTTTAAATATATCGGTAATTTTTTTGTATCTCAAACACTGTAACATCAAATATAATAGATATGTCAATGTGATTTTGAATTCCCAACTGCTTTTATCCTTAATAGCTCAAATCTAGGATATCTTGAAATTTTTTCTTGGTCCCCCGGGTTTGATATAAAGAGGTTTTACTGTACGTCTAATGCTGCTGTCATAAATCCTGTCTTAGCTGTCAGCTTATCAGTGTTATATACTTAGTACACACATTTGGAGACAGTACGGTCATAAGGTAAATCAATTCGTTCATGCACTGTAAAATCAGTAACTTTCCTTAGGATCAACTTTCGTTTTTTTTCATAGTATGAAGAGACCCACGAATTAATATTCCCCTTGAAATGTAAAATCAAATAAATCTCTCAACACTCCTTCAACCACTTAATCAAAAACTTGACAACCAATATTTTGTATATACACATAACATATCATGGCCTGGAAAATGTCTAACAAATTGCAAAGTTACTGTAAATCACTTATTTTTACGGGGTTCAAATTTGGTTTTATGATAAATAAAATACCCACAAATTCATGTTTACCAGGAAATGTAAATTCCATCTTTATAACAATTCAGCACTTCTGCAACTAAACTAAATTTTATTTCACTTCAAAAAGAAATTAACCCCCAGAAAATTCAGTTTTGCACTGAAAAATTAATCGCCAATGTTCAAGAAATTGATCAGTATAATTATTCTCAAAAGTACATTTAAAAACTAATAAAATAGGAGTCAAGCCAATGTTGACCTCTAAGAAACAGGTGTTGGATCAGGTGACTTGGGAGCAATTACAGTTTCATATGTGGACGGGGCACACCGACCATTTCTTCATTATTTTCATGACTATCATGCTCATTTCGTTTAAATTGAAAAATACGTAGGCAATTCACTTTGAAATTAATTGTCTAGCATATTTTTGCTTTTCGAGAGACACCAGTCAACATTCGATGTTAGTATCACGGTGTGATTTTTTGAGAAAAACAATTTTAATGACATTTTAGCTGACTTTGAAATATACTCTTAATTTACTGTAATTATTTTAAACAATTTGAGAAACTTTAATTATGCTAATTACTATGTAAATCCGAATCTGGAAATTAATTATTTAATCTATTTACTCAACATGTCATGAGTTATTCCATCTAGGCCATCTGTCACTCATGCTCAGAATTGTGCTAATTGTCATTGTTATATTTTATTATTTATATGTTACATGAATCATTGTTCATTAGTTAACTCCTAGGCTTCGGATTGTTCGGGTGCAATTTTTGGATTTCCAGAATTCACCCTACCGACCTAAGTTTATAATAAAGTGCTATTCCATCGTTAGCATTTTTATGTTTTATTGTTGCCGGAAAGTTTGACACTTATTTTCCCCGGTGATAATTTGGTGGAGAAATCCTAAGGGTATAACACCCGGGACTGCTGCATATATTTTGTAGCAGTTTGATCCTGAGTACCATCAACTAAGCGAGTTCCCCAGAGACGACCTATCTTCAATAACACCATGACAACCTGGAGAAAAGGACTTTACCGCTCCTCCCCAACATCTATCCAGCGCCATTGTCTTTCGCGTCCTTGGATCACACCAGGACCAGCACGAATTTTTTCGACACCGGGATCCTTTCCACGGTGCTATAGGTGCGGGAAATCCTACTTCCACGGCCACCTTTTCACGTGTTCAGCTATACGTTCCGAGTGTTTCGTGTGCGGAAAACTTGGTCATTATGCGCAAGAATGTTTTTCTTCTGCAACAACACCTAACCGTTCCTCCCAAAGGAAATCATTTCCAGTGGCGTCCATCGATCACTCAACGATCAAAAAGGATCAAGCCAAGGGGTCAGGACGGGCCTGCTTGAAGACAAACCTGGGAAACCCGTCTGTAGGATCGTCTGACAACAAGTCAGCAACAACATGCGATTCTACTGCAGGTGTGTGTTTTTCTCGGACTGCTACCGAATCTAGTCCGATGAGTGTTGCTGTTGCGGAGACGCAAAGGAAGAGCATACTTTGTCTGCAGACTAAGTCCGTAAGCAAACGGCGCAGGGATTCAAGAAGAATAAAGGATTATTACGATAGGTTGCAGTTAGTGAAATCCTTACCATTTCAAGACCTAAGTTCTGAAGATATTTCCAATTTATTCAAATCAACAGGCCATACCACCCAACTAACTGCGTTACAGAATGAAAACAAGACTTTAAAGACAAAGATAAGTGAACTAATAACAAAATGTGAAAATCTTCAAACAATGACATCCGCCCTCCACAGTCGAATATCAACATTGCACAGCAACCAAAACCCATCGAACAACGGAAATAGGAAATTCAACTCAGCTAAGCGTGTTACCAAAAGACATCCTTTTCTTCCGATACCAACTCCAACCACGAGTTACTGGTACCAACAACACAGTGGTGTGCATTTCAGTTCCGGATATTCCTGAGACGAGGACGTCTCATTTTCCGAAGCGAGAGGGAATTATCACGGTGTGATTTTTTGAGAAAAACAATTTTAATGACATTTTAGCTGACTTTGAAATATACTCTTAATTTACTGTAATTATTTTAAACAATTTGAGAAACTTTAATTATGCTAATTACTATGTAAATCCGAACCTGGAAATTAATTATTTAATCTATTTACTAACATGTCATGAGTTATTCCATCTAATCTGTCACTCATGCTCAGAATTGTGCTAATTGTCATTGTTATATTTTATTATTTATATGTTACATGAATCATTGTTCATTAGTTAACTCCTAGGCTTCGGAAATTTTTGGACTTCCAGAATTCACCCTACCGACCTAAGTTTATAATAAAGTGCTATTCCATCGTTAGCATTTTTATGTTTTATTGTTGCCGGAAAGTTTGACACTTATTTTCCCCGGTGATATTAGGATAGATGATCATAGATCATGCATTGCAAACGATGTCTACATCAACAGTAGAATTGGCAAATCCTTGACTATAAAACGATGTTGTAAATATGTTAATATCATATAATCCTATGTCCCCTTGATATTGATTTAACAATAGAATCAACGAAATGTTGAACTTCAACGAGTTTGTAAATGTCAACACAAATGCCGGTTGTATTTTTTTGCTAGTAAAAATGTGTTCGCGGGAAGAAATTGACATGTAGAAAAAATAAAACCTTCATAAATCCACATCTAGAAAAAAATGCTTTATTTAGAGAAAAAAAGAATGTTTCTACAATAAAAGACATGGGTTTGATGAATTCTTGTTGTTAGTATGAAAATCAAAGCATCACATGGATGTTTGTATTATAATTGAGTTGAACAAAGTAAAGAACAATTGAGCGATTACTGAAGTCGCATAATGTATACGTAAAGAGAACGATCAATGAAGAAGAGTTGTGAATAAATTTAAAGAAAAAGAATCTGGATACTTTGCCTTAGTTTTCACACTTGTTTAGTTTCATTTTTTGCGAGGGGACCTAATATGATACGATAGATAATAATAGAAAGGACAAAAATGATACGAAATAAAAATGAAAAAAAGTATGTATTAGAACATGAGTTTTCATTTCTGTAGAAGCATAAATTGCTTCATTGCACCTGTTTCAGATTTGTCTTATCTTAATTAAGATTTCGTTATTATTATAACCTAAATGAAATTGAAAAAGAACAGCGTAGGTGCAATAGTTTCTATTTAGATCTAAAATTATTTGAAATTACATTTCGTTACTTTGCTTAAGAAGAAGCAAAAAGAGTCTTATGTTTAAAGTAAAATTGAAAAGGTGCATACCTAGATTTCCTAGTCATTTTTCTTTTACATAAATGAATTAAAGATAATGTATATATGTTTAAATCAATTGGTGTAAAACCTTGACAGATATTACTATTTCTGAAGACCTTATTAATAAGTTAAATATGAAATGTCTCTTAGACATATCAAATGCATTAAAACGTATATTTAAATACTCCGTGTATCAAGTTACTATATAATTACCAAATAGTCATTAAATAAATCATGTCAAAGGTTTCTCTAATGCGAGTCGAAACGAAAGGAATATATAATTTAATTAAATCAACGAGACGAAAAAAAGGGAAAAAAGACTTTTGGAGATAAGGAACTGTGTTCAAGATCAAAAGTCCATAAAACAATACAAAATGGGAGCAGAGCAAACACGGATCTCCAACACATCAGAGGTGGGATCAGGTGCCATTGAGGAGTGAGCATCCCCTGCCGACCAGTCACACCCACGTGTGCTATTTGTCATGATCGGAAAATAACGGAAAAATCCGTCGTCAATTCAGTGTATAAATAATGACCTAACAATTAGTATGAAAAACGTCAGTCAGCATTTGATAAATTGTATTTAATGACAAGGTCATTGTATCGACCAAAGAACATATTAATGATGATTTAAAAAGAGACTGCTGAAATTCTTGTTTCATCAACTTGTTGGTCAATAATTTACCTCGTTGCAGAAATTGTTCATACGTAGAGCATGCTCTTGCGTATCGAATCAACTGAGATCTATAAACTCCGTATGCAGGTGATGAAGGCATATTGCTGCCTAAGTAAGAGTTGACGATAGAAAAAGTTAAAGTGTTTATTATAGAGTTTGGTTGTTAGATTACCATTAACGTCTTTTTCAAGTAAAATATCCAAATATGAAACAGATGTGTCAGAATGTGTGGTATCTATTATCTCAAGCTCACCAGGATATATCGTATCGACATCGGAATGGAAAGTACCATTGTTAATTGACAATACGTCATTGATATATCTAAATCTCGAGTTGAAGGCCACAGCAAGTGTTTTCTACATTTCACGCATAAGATTTTGCACAATTCTGCTTTATATGAATACAAAGAAAGGTCAGAATAACGGGCGCAATTGGTACCATTGGAAATTCCAATAGATTGTTGGAAGACCTTTTCTCCAAAAACCACATAGGTATTGTCGATCAGAAACTCAAACATCTCTTTGATGTCAACTTTAGAGTACTTGTGTGTACAATCAGAATTTGTTTTAACAAAATAATTTTTCAAATGACCAATTACAAGGTAAGTAATTTCACGAGTTCCATTTTTATTGAAAAAGCAACTGTCAATAATGTCAAAAAGCCCGTAAGGTTTTAAGCTATTGATGTTAATAAAATCTTGTGATTTCGAATTGTCCAAAAGTTCCTTAGAATTTTTGAGTATCCACATCTGATTGACACCACTTCTTGAAAATATTGCAGAGTACTCTTGAATTTTCTCCTTCATTTCTGTTAATATCTTGGTGAGGAGTAGAGAAAGAGATTTGGTTGAGAAAATATTTTCAGAACTTATATGCCCTCATATGATCATTTGCTAAGATCACTGAGCCAAAATGTACAGAATTACAGGCAATATCGTTTCAAACTGCTGTAAACTTAGAATAAATAAAAGGAAATAATAATTACTCTCATAAGGAAATACAAATTCGAAGAAATCGTTATTCAGGTTAAATCATAAATTGCCATTCAATTATAGGATAATAAATTTACATTTTACAAATAAAGAAAAAAACCCCGATATATTTAATATGATTTAAAATAAAATAAAGATTCAAAAGTTGATTAACATTTTTGTTGCATTAAGAGAAGGTTGAAATATTTCTACGCTTACAGTTGTTTCCTGTTTTGCTAAAGGAAAGCAAAAAAATGTAGTTACAAATAAACTGCAGGTAAAGCACTCGCTCTTTGATGCTGCAACTGGTGCTGCAACTGACCTGAGTCGATAAAGAATAGAAAGCAACTGTTCCTTGTTTGACACTTTGAAGTGAAAGTTGAAGGTCCGTGGGATGAGACCTTAAAGATCCGAGGTACCGCGTTGGCACAATGACAAAGCCTCATCGACCAAAGGCCCTAAGTACCAAGTATAGATCTAAATTTGACTTCACCTATATATGGTGATGTCTCTATAGATGAGTAAAATAAATATCGAAAAGGACACAAATGTACCTAAAATCAATGATATTAGATATGTCAATTTTGGGAGAGATTCCATTACCACTGGCAAAATACAATATGAAAACTTTTTTTTTTGGGGGGGGGGGGGGGAGAGGGTTACACGTATATTTTTTCAGCTTAGTACACTCAGTTCATCTGATAGAAAGCGGGATTCATATATTTTCTGTCTTATTATTGATATTAAACCTGTATATAATATTGTCGATTTTTTGTTTGAGACAATTTTATTTCAATTTTTTGTTTTAATAAGATGGAATATGTGATTGCAAACAGATCTCTTAAAGATTACTTGAGCACACTATTTCAATTTTTTTTATAGAATGCTGTAGAAATTAAATGTATGGGGGTAAAAAACAGTACTCAAGCTCAAAAGTTCCTTCAGACAAATCAGAAGCAGAGCAAATACGAACATCTAAAACATCAGACGTTGGATAAGGTGCCGTGGAGAAGTGAGCATCCCCTGCCGACCGGTCAAACCAGTTGGCTTATTGGGCACAGAAGGATATATGGTTTTCATCTTGTCCCTCATTTGCGAGATTAAACATGCAACTGGTACATTCAATACATTCTGACTAAGTTTCAAGGCTTTTTTTTATGCCTGGTCCATCACATGGCGAAATTCTCCACAAAACTCATATTTACGAAATTAAAACGCTACTTAAAAGACCAGGATTCTCTGAATTTTGCCCCTTTTAAAATAATCAATTTAAGGTTCTTCTTATTAAAACCAAAGAGTTCGGTTTGTCTTTCTTTATTTGAACACTTTTAAGTATGATATTAACTAAAAACTGATAATTATGTAAATTATCTGACAGTGAACTAATTCTCCTTTTATATTATATAATAAGAAGATTATTTTCGTAATTTTCATAAGCTGAAAGGACGTCACGTGATATTCCTCCTTTTGTGATATTGAAGGGAAAGCACGTCCGCGGAAAATGATTATCGCACGACACACCGTTCGATTGCACTAAAGTTACGTAGAACGTGACGTCATAATATAAGAAGCGTGTTTTTAACTATTGTGACGTAATGACAGCCAAGTCTGTTTAGTTAGAACTGTGTCAGTGCATTCACTTTGAGTGATTATATAATATAACTATTATAGACTTCAGTGAACGGTCAATATGTGGTATAAAGGACTCGTGGCAATTGATATTGACCGAAGACACAGAAAGTGACAGCGACCGAGCCTGCGAGGTCGCTATCATTTTCTGTGTCTGAGTCTGTGTCTGAGTCCTCATAACCACATATCGACCTTCACTGAAGTCCACAATCGTATTATATTGCGTTCTATTTTTGAAAGCTATTGAAATATAGCA